>NC_061070.1:17945138-18094905 GCF_021917145.1 Hypomesus transpacificus
AATGGACACCCCTTCTCAAATATTCCCTTCAGTTGCACTTTGATCACAGTGCTCAACAGAACACAGCATTACAGCGACATGCTCTGGTTAAGAAAAAACTGTTAGTGGTTTCAGTCTAGTCATAGTGTTGACGGAAGCATAAATTATAGAAAATACTACATCACAGGACTTCTGCCATTCTGAATTTGATCATTCTTAATTGCTTACAGTCACTACCTGGGACCAGTCTGTCTTTAAAATATTTCCATAATAATCTCCGAAAGACTCCCTTTAAAACATATAAATCACGAATCACCAGGCTTTAGGGTTAATCTTCTCCCTGAAAGACTTCCGCATCTTGCTCCGTGGAGCTGGTACCGGCGCCAGTCTGGGGGGGTCGTCCTGCTCTGGAGCCTGGTACCCCCCCAGCAGGAGCTGGGGCCCAGAGAGCTCCACCTGGCCCAAGGGGGCGTTCTTCCGGGCTGGGATCTGGTTCCTCTGGAGCTGCTGGATGATGGCGGAGAACTTAGTGTCCAGAGAAGGCCGCCCAGTCTTGGTTCTCAGTCTTGCCTGAGTGCCCCTGTTCTCCTTCTCCTGGTGAAGAAGAGGAGGAGGAGGAAGAGGGGGTTTAGCTGGCCTGGTGGGCGTGGCTTCTGGGGTGTAAGGCTGCTGGTCCGAGGGTGGGGGCGGGGCCCGTCTTTTCTTGTTGGCATTGGAGGAGGAGGAGCTGGAGGCGGGGCTAGGACAGGGGCTGTCTTTGATTGGCTTCAGGACAGTCTTCTGCACAACCATAGGGCGCGTCCCATCAAACAGAGTAGACCAGTTAGGCGGTTCCCTCTCCTCCTCGTGGCCAATAAGGAAGTGACCTCCTGTTTCCTCAATTTTGCTGTGGATGATGTCTGTGATGCTCTCTAACTTTCCAGGAGAGTTGATACCTAAAAACAAAGCCAAAAAAAAAAATCTAAGAATTTCAGAAACATTATGGGGAGCTTCTCATCAATCAATCCTGCATAAGCACAAATCTATATGGATCATAGAGAAAAACATGAGTGCTGTGCTGGAGCATCCTTCAGAGGTCAATCTAGGTACTAGATAAGTCTAGAACCAGAACCCACTCAGGTCATTGTAGACGGAGTCAGCCTGTTTGGTGAGGAACAGAGGGGGTTTCCGTGGCGACAGGACCTCAATCTTCATCAGCTGGTTACAGCAGTGCAGCCACTTACCTGAGGAAGAAACACAAGACACAAGGAAGGCTGTGAGCGAACACAGACTTTAGGAGAAGCGCTTTCAGACAGCTAGAGAGAGGGTGAACCTGGCCGTGGGTCCACCAGATCTGAGAACGCTCACTCTGGTCATAGAAGTGCTGCCAAAAGGCCTCCAGCCAGTCCTCCAGCTCCTGCCTGGTGTCAGCGCTGAAGACGTGGGCCTGAGAGCCTCCCGGAACAGGGTTGATGATGGTCAGACTGTTGGACCGCCTTCCTGACCCTGGATCTTTATCCACCACTGTGATCCTGGTGTCCTGGAACGAGGGCAGAGATGAGACGAAACACTAACGGTCTTTAGACGCCTGTTGCATGTAGACTGATATTTCGATTGGTTCTGCAGTAACATAAATAGTACTTATACTCCACAAGGCATGGTTCCGTGGTGTGGTTTACCTTGTGGATGGGGATGCGTAGCGAGGGCTCCACCTTGGCAGTGATTTCCTCGGGGGTGTAGTAGCAGGACAGAGAGCCAGCGCTGAGGGCACAGTACAGACTACAGCAGCGGAACATACCCTCCACCCTTTGCTGCAACAAAATACACATTTAAAAAAAAGTATTATAACCGTCTTTTTTCTTCCCCCCCCCCCCCACATAAAACATCAAGTTTGTTATGATCTTGTATGGTATGGCACTGTATGGCAACACTGAGCTAGTGTAGCTAACCTCCTGACTGAGGTAGCCTGTCATCATGTGCTGGGTCATGCAGAGGGGCTGGGCCACAAGGCAGCAACACAGGTTACCATAGAGCGGCAGCCAGGAGGATGACTCAGCTGAGGAGACGCACAACAAGCAGGATATAAATACACACAAATAAAAAAGGAACATTCCTTATAGTATCAATAGCAGCTGCCGATAAGTGCTTTTGCTCGTACCGTCCTGGAGGATGATGAGAGAGTGGGACTGGAAGCTGCCCTCAGCCTCGTCCAGGCTCAGAGAAGTGTAAGCCAACAGGCTGTACCTGGCCCCTCTGAAGAGCACACACACACACACACACACACTAAATGGTAATACATTTACATTACATTTAGTCATTTAGCAGACGCTCTTATCCAGAGCGACTTGCAGTAGGCAAGTAGGTTGAAGTGCCTTGCACAAGGACATGTAATTTCGCACGGACAGGAATCGAACCGGCAACCTTCTGATTAATAGCCCGATTACCTAACCGCTCAGCCATCTGATTCCGATACAATAACTCCACATAATAACACAGGCTAATACGGATTACAGGAAGTGATTTCTTATTCAATTAGGAAACACTTGCAGGGAAGTAACAATAAGGAACAGGAAATGACATACGGTGGGATAGGATTGGACTGGAGGAAGGCGTCAGGGTCTCCCGCTTCCAGCAGGGGGCAGAGTTTCCTGCCGGAGGTTCGGCCGAAGGAGTTTCGCAGCTTCTTTGCCAGCTTCTTGGGGGTGTTGACCATAGTGGTCTCGTCCTCGATGGCACTGCTGTACAGCTCCACCTTCAGGTCAAACTGGGGCGATGCCTCACTGCTGTGGAACATCGATGTGGACGTTGATTTCTAAATCCTTATCCTTTTTGTTTCGTGTTCGTCCTACTCGCTCCTGTTCATTTCAGGTGGTTGTGGAACTAAACCAGGACAGCCAAATTGCATCTACTAGCAGTATTTCACACATCTTCGTGTTAGCTGTGGTGCAAAGTCACTACTCACAATATTGTTACACCTTCAAAGCAAATGTCGGTCAACGATCGGTCCACAACCACCATCTCTGTGTCAAACACATGTGATCCAATTCTCACCAGGCAGAAGACTGCCACTCTCCGTGAACCTTAAACAGGAAGTGTTTTTGTCATCAGCAGTTCCAAAAACCAAGTTGAACACATACCACACAGACTTAGAATTGATTGAAATGAACTCTACATACCACATGTTTAATTTCCTTCAACAGGTTGGTAAGAACCTGCTTTATCTAAACAGAATGAAGGGGAACTCACTGCCTTTGTTATTGAAATGGTCAGAATCCTTCCACATTAACGGAATTCGCAGGCCTACAGTCCCAAGCAGAGAAAAACAAAAGGTTTATCACAAGTGTATTCATTCCAGTAAACAAATTCAAGAACACAAAAAGAGCAACATGAAACGCAAGGAATTTTATTGGATATCGCAAATTCAAGAAAACAAAAGGAGCAACATGAAACCCAAGGAATTTTACCGGATATTGCCACTTTCCCTGGACAAGCCACGCGTTCATTAGAAACTGGAAACGATCTATAGGATATGCAAAATAAAGGTTAAACAATTATCCAATGTGTGCTGGCATGATGGCAAGAACACTCAATAACCAATCACCTTCTCTGGGAGGCCTTCATCATATCCTGTTCCTCGTTCTTCTTCTGCAGCTCTGTGAGGTAGGCCTTGATGCGTGAGTTGCAGGTCAGGAGGTTCTTGGAAGCGTTGAGTACCTGCTCTCTTTTACTGCTGGCCACCAGCAGTTTGTAGGCACCCTCTCGCATGCGGATCTCAAAATCGATCTTCTCCTGGATGTTGGTGTCCTAAGGAAAAAGATTGCCCCCGTTGTCCACAGGTAGATTAAATGAGTCACAGTTTATGAGGTCATGTGACCTTAAAGCTATAGAGACATACAGACCTGGTGAACGTGCCAGACACAAGACACAGTGATGAATGGTAGAATGAATGAGTAACAGCTACCGATGAACTAACAGATTCAGACAGGTTTGATGTTGTGAGCAACGATATGGCCTATAACGTGATTAAATGGACTGACAAACTCTGAACAAGTAATGAAACAGATGTCTTAAAAGGATTATGATTATGTTTTTATTACTCTGTAAGCTAAAACAATTTGTATGCGTTTATTTAAATTTTATTTTTTGACACAAAGCTCTGATGACACCCTCTCAGTAGGTCAAAGAGCATTTTCCCACTGTTTTAGCAAAGGAGATATTTGTATGCATTTAAACTTCAGCGGTTGTTTTTGGAGCAAATCATCATCATCCTCCCCTCCTGAAGAGAGCTCCCTTGAGCCTTAAATTCTGACTACCTGTAGTTTGTTAGAAATCTGCCAAATGTACAACAAATTCATGTCCTCTACAATTTGAAGCGTGTCATTCAAACGTGCACATCTGTTCTTCATGCATTTCGCCTGCGAGAACATAAGTTTGTTGTTATAGGTATTACCAATACAAAAGCAATTCGTAACTGCGTAACTAGCAGCACTGACACAAACACTGCAAGGCCGTTGTTTTAAGGCGCAAGGAATGCACCTGACATGCAACTGCGCTACACATGACGTAGCCTACTAGTTGAATTTGACCAAGAAAGTCGTTTTACTTTCCGCTAATATTGCAAGCTAATCTAACGATGAGATGTAGGAAATAGTGTAGAAAAGGGTTAGCGCTATTGTTATTCGCTTTATTTACAGTAGCTGAGCAGGTGAGTTAGCTGGGCTAGCTAGCTTCCTCACACGTCAGCTAGGTTAGCTATCTCTAGCTAACTAAAGTTAGCACTGCTCGTGCTTTCAGATATTCTTAATCTTACCTCGGACTGCAAAAACACAGTACTTTCTCTTATTTTCTTTCTTTTGATCTCCATAGCGAGAGAGGAGCATGCTGAAACAGATGATCTGGAACTAGTGTTTCTTCTGAAATTTTGAACCTCCCGCGGATCATCCGTATTCGCCATTTGTGTATGGAAGGTTGGACAAACCCCTGCCCGCTGCACTCAAAACACGGATAACTGTGGCCAACCACAGCAGCTCTTCACTAGTCTGGAGCAGTCGTTTCACTTCACAATATGTACCGGGGTGGGGCTTAACATTCAGCTATTTGAAATTGTACGTAATGGGATCACTCCTCCTCCCCGATGCCTCTTGGAATATAAATCAAGGTTTTTTTAAACAACGATAAGCTCGTTCGGTTGGTTTTCTTCAATGCGTCCTACTGTCAAACAAAAGGGGAGTGTACCATTTTTTAATTCAAAATATCTAAAGTTATTAAATATTCTAGGCTGTCTTCTGAAAAATTTGACATTTGTTTAAAATGTATAGCATTTTTTTAAATGAAATCAAATCAATTAGCAAACAGGGTAATATAATATATTATATATATTTGTAATGCAAGCTAAAATGTTGTTTATTGACTGGGTGGTCTCGTCCAATCAGTAACCATGTGCTTCTCATAAAATGTTTTAGTTTAAAGGCAATTACATTTATATTGTCAACCGTAGTTTATCTATACATAGTGTGCAATAATGCTTAATGCAATGCCTACGTTACAATGAGTAGGCCTACAGAGTGGCATCGTGAAGCTGGTACAAACGATCAAATATTTAAAATTGGGATTATAACTACTACATGTTAGAAGAAATAATAATTACTGCCAGAAGGCATATTTAAATATTTTTGAATAACGACATATGAAAGAAACAGTCGTGGGCGATTATCTATCCTTTCTCGATGTACATTTGTCCACTTCTTTCGTGGACTTAAAAACATATTTTCCATACACCAATGCGCTCTAACACCCATCAAATGATGGAAGATCTACGTAGATGAGTGCGCGATACGAAGATCGGTAACGAATGGTACCGTGCCGAACGGCAGGAAACACGCCCACCGTGTTTAGATGGAAGTGCATACGCTGGCGTGGAGGATGTGGGTCTCCGCTAGTTGGAAAAGCGTAATTGCTGAGCAACTGAGTGGAGACGGACGCTCACAGTGAGGGATAGGGCAGGGCATTCGACTCAACACAGTGCCTCAGTCTCCATAAAAGACAGACGTAGCCTATAGAACAGCTACAAAAGGGTGAGTTCTCTTATGCATGTTACATATATTATAGTTAAGGAGGACTACCCCGTGTGTAGACATGTGTAACTATTTTTCTAGATTTATAGGCCTGTGGGGAAAATATACAATATGTGGAAAAGCGTGGGATACAAATATTCTACATTGAATAAACGCATTCTTTCTCCTCCTTTATTGTTAATACTTGATTATAAATGGTGATTCGACAGTTTTGTCCAGAATTGCATATGGCACCTAGATTACTGTAGCATATAGCAATAAACAACACATCCAAAATGGGACAATGTGAATGTGAAAACCTAAATGGGCTCCGATTGGCTGTGTCGCGAGACCAAGCCGCTTTATTGTCATAGCAGCATGATCACTCGTGCGGTGCATTGTAGAATGGTTGCAATCCCCTTGTTACATCCTTTACTGCGGCCGCACTGTATCAGCTAGAAAAGATAACTACTTGCAAATGCATACAGATTATAGTTAGCTGCTCCAGTTCGCTGCTACAGAAGAACTGAAACAATTCGTCGAAGCCCACTGAGCTCAATGTGACCGACAAAATGCTTTATCTCAGCGGGATATTGTAGCCACGGGGCAAATTAACCTTCGATTGCTCGGTAGTAATGGTCATTCTGCCTGGTGTTCAAAGATAAATTCTTCAGTTTAGTTGCCCCGCTCCCCTCCCCCGATAATGGACCCCTTTATCGATAGAGGGGGCTTTGTTGTTCAAGTCAAGACAGCTGGCCTGGTTTGCATCCGCTTTCTCTTTGTGTGGACGTCGCAGTTGCAGGCTGTTTTGATTTGCCAATGGACAGTCAATGTAACCAAATTAATGTAACATACTATTATTATCAATAGTTCTTAGATTTATACAGACCCCCATGTGGCATGAATGCACTCTGGTATTACACGAATGCAGTCGAGATCTATCATTTGACGTCCTGGAGAATAACCTGAAAAAAATAAATGTATTCAGGCTATACAGGCTGTGCCTACAGTGACAAGGTCCTTCCTCATCAAACAACCATTAGTTGTATCTCGATGTGAGACTGGTGTTCTTCTTAGAGAGCACGACAGCACACTGTTTGTGTCTTCTGGCTAGCTGTCTCCTCCTGCAAGAATTTAAGAGTTGGGCCTCTGCCACTAAACTAATAATCCCAGCCAGCACTCTCCCTCTTTCTCTCACTGTAACCAAAGAATCCCTGTAAAGTCAGCTGCATTTTTTAAAGACAAAGTCAGTGTCACAGGATTTCTGAAGTCTATGAAGGAGAAGTGGATCAATGCAGTGAGGTACCAACCAAACACTCTAGATAAACACGTCTGCAGGTGTCCATATTCTCGTCGTTTCTTTGAGATGTGCTTAGTACATCATACACACATGTTAAGACTCCAATACTAACATTGTCAGAGGGTGGAGAAACGTTATGCACATTGTTCACAATGC
Source organism: Hypomesus transpacificus (assembly GCF_021917145.1). NCBI lineage: Eukaryota > Metazoa > Chordata > Actinopteri > Osmeriformes > Osmeridae > Hypomesus > Hypomesus transpacificus. The sequence goes on from NC_061070.1 coordinate 17,952,606, forward strand.
TGGATGTAGTCAGTTTAAGCACCGACAAGTCTATCTGTCATAAAATTATAGGATCCCCCCGACCTAGGACTCAACAAGACTTTCCTTCAGCTTTATTGAAGCTTTCCTTATATAAAAACTTTTCTCTGCCTGTCTCTGAACTCTGCTTTCTGCTTTGTCGTTGCCATTGTATACAGAAGGAAGCAAAGGAAATGACTTACGCTCACTTCAGTTGTGTTGAATATTGTTTGTTACGCCGTGCTTGCAGAATGACAGCCGTAGTGGCAGTTCTCTGTGTTGTGATGCTGGTATTATAACACATGCATCCAGGCACCAAGAATAGAACCAAACCTTGTTCCTGATACGTAGTCTGACATTTTAACAGATTAGATTAGTGTAAAATTAGTGTTAGTAGCCCAAAAAGGCCTTTATTAATTTTCATCTAAAAGATACGTTTTTTGTCCTTGTGTACTGTTTATCAGAAACCTGTTTTGGAAATATGTGGGTGTGTTTCCAGAATAACTCTTTCAACCGAGTCATAATGACCTTCACATCTGGTCTGGGGTGTGACATTATTTCCATTAAGTTTTCTAGTTTATATTTGACAAACGTTTAGCTGACGTCCTAGACACTATTATGTAGCTGTAGCTCCAGTATCAATGTTGGTTTTCCCCTCACCAGTGTCTGCTTCAGTACTATTTTTATCCGCTTCAGGAATTAGAAAGGTTATCACCATGTGAATTATCAGAGGTGATGCCATTATTGCAAGGCTACCCGACCGCCAATGTCTCTGTTAAGGACAGATAGACTTACAGTGCAGCTGAAGGGCTCTCAGAACACGTTTGCTCTGTTTGATCGATACAACGGCTTGAGGTACTGCCGTGTCCTCTGGGAAATCATTTTAAGGACTACAACGCAGTTTACCTTGATCCATATTCTTCACAACAACACGTACAGTGCTGACTGAATCATTATTAAGCTCTCTTCTATATTGAAGCAGGTTATGTACATCTATACTGTCACCGTCTCCACTTTAGATATCTGACTAGACATATACGTCAAGCTTTTATTTACATATGTAGGTCGTACGAGTTATCGTGGTCAGTGAGCATGTGTGCTGTCTGCTTCTCAAGGCCAAAGGATGGATGGATGCTGGGTCAATGGAGGCGTTTGTTTATTTGCGTCTCACATGAACTGTGAACATGTGATTGGCATGGCTAGCTTTCCGGACCATATGGTATTTTCTGCTACTCTTCCAGTTTTTCTCTCCCGTTGTAACAAGGAGAGATCGGGAGATCATTTCTGTGAGTGTTTCTGATTACTGGACCCAGTTACTGGAATAGGATAATAGTCTGTACTATTCTCTGATATGATCATGAATGCAGGACCTTTGATGCAGTGTAATAATGTATAGCGATATGTAAGGGTAGTAAAATTGTTAAAGTATTAAATATGCTTGCATGGAAAAGTGTAGTGGTAGAATGTAGCTGTAAGTTTAGGATCTCTCTCTCTCTCTCTCTCTCTCTCTCTCTCTCTCTCTCTGTTGTCTGTTTAGAGACATGAGGGATTGAGACAGATGATTCTGCAGAAAGCTTGGCAGATACATATTTTTCTGCTCTGTTGGCTCCACAGTGTCTCGTTGAGCATCCCTTGTTGGAGATGGCAATGTCAAAGCAAGTTCACTTCACTTTTCCTAACCTCTAACAGGACCTGACAACCGAGACTCTAACTTTAGACTCTTCAAGAATTTAAAGGGTCACTTTCTTCTCCAATTATATCTTATAAACATGCAGCGTGTTTGTAGGCCTTATACTGTACATTTAACATGGCTTATGGTTTCTATTTTGACCTGCCTTAGTCTTTAATGTTCACCATCAAAGGAGCATAATATCTGACTTAAACTCGGCTATAATTTTACCTCGCAGTGAAATAAAATCAAAAAAATGAAGCCACAATTTGTATGTTAAAACTAAGATAACTTACTGATCCTAAAATAAAACCTGTATCTACCCCCAAATGACTACATTAATACACTCACGTTGTCAATAGCTTATTCAAAGCTGTATTAACAAGATCTTAAAGTAAAGAGGTGGGTTGTTTAAGGCCAGTGCCTACAGGCAGGCCGTATGATCACATCCCTATTTCTGGAGAAAAAAGATAGAGATCTATCAGTATTGTAGGAGTCATGACAACTGCCCACCCAAAAAAAAGCAATGTGTTTAGAAGGAAGATACTGTTCAAATCATAGCCTGAAACCTCTGCGTTAGCTACTCCATGTGACAGACAGACATTTCAGTCTTAGTGAGGATTCAGAAAGGTATCCGTCCATTGTCCCTTGTCTGTCTGTAAATAATAGGCTGGTCATGGGAGACCAGACTGTCTTTCTTGGTGGTGCCTGTCTTATTCTGGTTGATGATGCTTCCCTTTTAGTTCTTGATGGCCCTGAGCTGTGGTCCAAATAGCCTCCTGCTCTTTGGGCGTAGCCATATATCACAGTTAATGCCTCTTGTTAGCTCTGGGCTGCTGCTCCCTGAAGCAGAGGCGAGAAACAGAGCCTTTGAGTTAAAACAACAACAACAAAAAAGATTGAATCGATTAATTATGAGTATTATTTTCCCAAAGAAATGGCGAAATCAAATACTTTTATGTAATCAGTTCCCACAAAAGAGTATTCTGAATTTATTGAGTTAACAGTTTCGCATGCCATTACGTTTTATGGGGTTTTGTAGCTAACAATCTAGTCACTTTATAGCGTTTATGGACAGTAAGCTATTTTCTACATGCGGGGGCCGGCCCTTTTTGCGGAGATTCTTGGCTCAGCATCCTGAATACATGTGAGTGGACAGATTTCTTCTCCTCTCTTCTATTTGGAGTGTGTGTGTGTGTGTGTTTGTGAAGAGGACAGGACAGTTTCATGGCTGTTGCATCATCTGGCCGCGCTCTGGTCCCCTCCTACGTGGAGGAGCCATGTGGAACAGGAGGGAAACACATTAGATGGACCAGGAAGTGAATCTCAGCTTTGTTACATCACTTCCTGTCTGGGTCAATGGATTTGGATTGGCTTTCAGAGATGGAGAAGTTAGTATAGAAATCTGCGGAACATTTTGCAGTCTGAAAAAGAGGAAGTCTCCAGTCCAGAAAAGGATTAGTGAAAGCTTATTATACTGCTATTATTCTGCAGTTATAATTCTTTTTAATGGCTAATCAGTGTCAAAGTGAAATCTCCGCAACCTCTTAACATCCACTGGCTTAACGTCCTAGACTTTTTCAAAATCAAAACTGTCAATCTAACTTCCTGCCGAATCAAAGATGAGCCACAGGAAAAGCAAAGCTTACTTCCTGCTCCTCGTGCCCTCTCCACACAAAGCAGCATAGTCAGCCCACAACAATCCAGCTCTGTAACCTCAAGTCGGGGGTGGGATTCTCTCAAACCAGGAAGTCATGCCTCATCCCACAAAAAGGATGTTGTTGCATGAGTCGGACAGAGAAGAAAATGTTTTTTAGCATTGCTGTGATATAGTTCAGCTGTTTCACAACGTGTGGTCTCACATCACATTAATCTTTATCAACCTGTCTTGCAGGGGTCTTCCTGCTTGATCCTTTTCGGTGTAATGTTCTCCCTGACATTAGCCCACCAAAAATCCTTTAAGGATTCATTAGCGAACGAATCAACGTGTGCGGTTGACATAAAGATGTATATCTGGATGCTAATTGTGAGGGTGCTCGGGTGCTGTACGTGTTTGCGGCCTTAGCTAGGGTAGGTGCTCTGACGCCCTTAGCCCAGCACATTCCCCAGCGGTGAAGTCTCTCATGTGTGATAAGCAGAAGGCTGGAAGGCACGTTCCTTCGGCTGGCACGCAGGGAAAACTCTGAGCCATGTTGTGGAGTTGTGTGTGTCCTTGCGCGCTGTGGTGGGTGTTCTGAAGCTTATTAGGCCTACGTCTAATGACAGCAGATGTCCAGAGAGAAGAACCGCAAACAATTCTAATGTTATACGTATGAGTCTTTCTGGAGTACTAGCATGACTAGTGTTCAGCTATAGAACATTCAATAGCACCCAAACACAAGGTTAGAGCAGAACAAGGATGAGCTATATAGAGGGATGACATTTGTGGGCAGTTATATTGCTTTACCTAACTTCGCTCTTGTATCAAAACATTTTACCACAAGGGTTAGAGATGAAAATACTCTGGCATTTCCAGTGGTTTTCTGTGGCCATCTACAGAAAATACTGTAGTTCTGTCATCGCAGTAGCAGTCAGAAGACGGTGTGCCAAATCTGAACGTTTCCTAAAGATTAGGGAATAGGGATTTGTCAAGTTTAGATACTTAAAAGGTCACACAACTGAACGTTTAGCTCATTAATCTGTATTTAATTCACTCTCTGATTGATATATTTCAGCTGGCAGCCTCTTCTATGGCATAGAGCCAGCACCCTCTCTAGCTCGCTAGCAACGACTTTAGCTTGTCCAAGAACCCTCCCTAGTCCGGGTTTTCAATTGAGAACGTTTACTACAGAACGGTAATGAAATATCAAAACAAACAATGAAATAATCTTCTTCTAACTCATCCTTGGCAAATGTATTTACATTTTTCAACGTGGCACAAGGTCAACAAGGAAGAAGGTCTGTTGACTGAAAGTCTGAAAGCCAGGCAGTTCAGCTTAATTATGTTTAAGCAGTAGAATGTTGGAACCGTTAAAACTGACCTCCTTTTTCAGACCAACAGAAGTTTTAGAAAGGGAGAGGGCGGGGGGAACAGAGAATGTGCTGCTGAGTGCCTCAGCCAAGAATCCTACATCACTTCCTGTCGCATCTGGCAATGATCAGGAGTGGAGAGGCAAGCTAGGGAGGATGTTGAGTTCACTAACGGACTCAACACACTGCCGTTTCAGACTGTTAACTCACTAATCTGATTGTGTGCTAGCAAAGAGGTAAGGAGGTTTTAAACTTTGTTGTCTCGGTCAACGCTTGAAAACCTCATTCACTACCCATCCACTCACCACTTACTTTATTTATTTATCTCCCTCCCCTCGCTCACGTTCTCCCTCCCTCCCCCCCTCCCTCCAGGATGCCGTAGAGGTGGCGGAGGGGGTGTCGTTGTCAAGGCAGCAGCAGAGATGAGTGTGACATCCTGGTTCCTGGTCAGCAGCGGGGGGACGCGTCACCGCCTCCCCCGAGAGATGATCTTCGTCGGACGGGACGATTGTGAGCTCATGCTACAGGTGAGGATAACTGCCATAACTGCCACAACGCTGGGTAGATCTGGTAGGAATATCAAAGCTCTGCTGAGCCAGTCCCTTTTAGTCTGATTCTGAATGCTGTGTTTCTCTTGTGGGTGGTGGCTTGTTATTACTGACACGTAGAGAGGCATTGGGCTTTTGGAGTTTTTTTGCTATGACTTGACTGAAGATTTTAATTCGCAACCAAAGTATTTCAACATCATTGAGGGAATAACTTCTGTTTTGACCCAGAATGCTTAGTTACATAAATTTGTAGGACAGTTTTTCTTTGTTGAGATGAAGCAGTTCGTTTAGCCAGTGGCTCGTCATGTGTGGGGTGAGAATGAGTAAGCTGCTGCAGCTGTGAAACCGATACGGCTCAGAGTCTCAACTACACACATGACCTTTCACCTCTGGTGATTAGGCCATGTGACGTTAACAAAGCTAGCAGTGACCCTCGTGTGTGACCCCCGCCATGACCCTTGTGTGTGTCGGACCCTTGTCTGTGAGCTGAGGGATTCAGCTTTACCTTAAAAAAAAACACCTCCTCATGACCATGCTGCCTCTGGACCTTTGACAGCACATGTGACCTATACAGATCTTAGTTTCCTGGTTATTACTACAGCCCTGTGTGGAACAAATTTGGAACTTTTAAACTTATTTGTTAGAAGCCTGGAAGAGACCCGTTTTGCTTAGTCCTTTAAACTCTGTGTGTTTATTTGCACTAGATGAGTGTATCCCTATCCCTCTATATACTGTATGTGTGTGAGGGAGTAAGTGGTATTAATAGAAAGTGGGGCAGATACCTCCTGAGTTAGATCTGATGTAACCTGACTGACTAGCAAGTTCAGTGGGTTGTAGAGTTGCTGCTGCATTGCCAGTGTTTCTGTAACTACATCAGTTTTGTTATTTGGAGAAAATAGATCAGTACTGTAGATAATCGATTTGTAACAATTTTCTTTCAAAGCAGCACTACCTGTATGTTTACATTCACATTTATTCATTTAGCAGACACTTTTATTCAAAGCGACTTCCAAGAGAGAGCTTTACAAAAGTGCATAGGTCAATGCACTTTACATCTCTATATATCTGCTATTGATACGCACAGATTTCCCCAAACCTTAATCACAATAGCACCATAAACCGCTTCAGCACAACTACTAAAACAAGTTTAGATCATCTTTTACTATGTCATTCGGTTCCTCAGCAGAGGTATGTAGGAAACCCTTCAAGACTCAGGAGTTTCCAGTGACCTGGGGGGGAGAGAAGAGCAGACACTTTGTTTTGTTGTTAGCCTGCCAACGGAAAATACACTCCAAGTGTGTTACCCATGTGACAGTTTTCACGGGCTGCAGTCTCATCACATGGCTACTGGATCTCTGCAAAGCGCTGGCCTTGGAGGTGTTCAACACTGTAAACTCAAGAAGATTCGATTCGTAACTTGCCGTTTGTTGACATTTCGGATTCTTTAACTTTACGATGAGATACAATAAGTCATCTATATGTGTTGCTACATTTGCGGTGCATGTGCAGTTTGTGATCAGCGTGGACACAGTGTGGGTGTGTGTTCGGCCTCTCTGTTGTGGTTTGTGTTGCAGAAAGCGCGCCCTGTGTCTAATCTGATTGCATCTTGTTTGATCTGCCTTAATCACTAACCTAATCTACAGGGGAAGGTTGGCCCTTCAGAAACCCTTGACATGCAGACACACACACACACACACAGACACACACACTGTTTACCTCACACACAATCGTCCTTGAAGCTAGTCCATTCCTTCGCCCTTTAGGCACATAATTCTTCCCAATTACAGTTTCTGGAGACAGTGACTGGTAACTGGTATGTTTGCCTCGCCAAGAATCCTGAAAGGTTCTGAGTCTCTGAGCTTGACAATAGCTAAGTCATGAAAACTTAGATAGGAAATGATTAGGTTCCAAATAGATTCTGACTTGAAAGGTTATTAGGTTATATCTGGAGAAAAAAATCAATCTCTACTTCCTAATTTCTCCCTTCAGAGAGTTTAGTGTTTGTGGATGTTTGTATGGATGTGCGTGTTTGTATGTATTTTTCTACTCTTATACATCTGTATTTCGTTGAGAACTTAAATGCCTTTGTATCTCATATGACATAAAAAAGGGTTATTGCCATGTGGATAATGCATTCCTTTGTTAACAATGTGTTCTTTCAGCATACTCAGACACTGGATAGGATCCTGTGCTGATACCAGCGTTGCCTGTAGTAGTTCATCTTCCTGAAATAGCATCAATGTCCTACTGTCATCAAACCATTCTGGAATAAAAAATACAATCTGTAGTCAAGTCGGTAACTTTATATGTGTGTCTGTGTTTGCAGTCCCGCAGTGTCGACAAACAGCACGCGGTCATCAATTATGAACCTGCTACAGACGAGCACAAAGTCAAAGATCTGGGGAGCTTGAATGGGGTGAGTAAGAAGAGGAGAGAGAGGAGGGAAGAAAGGAAGGATGTGTAAATAAGGGTCAAGGGTCAACTGATTCATCTCCAGGTCAATTGGAGTTAACATCCTGTTGGTTTGAACGACACTTTGATGAATCTACTGGGTACAGCTAAGTATGTGCCAGGTTGTTGGGGTTAATTGGAATTCAATCGACTTTTTAATTCACTCGCAGAAAGAACTAAGAGGTTGATTGATTTTCACAAAGCAACTCCTAGGAAAACTTGTGTTGGAATGACCCCCAAACTTGTATAAACAACAAGCTACTTTACTCAAATACAGTAAATGAAAGCAAACCGCTGACATGGTTTTCTGACCTTGTGGACGGTCGTGACTTTGTGAAGCTATTGGAAGGCATCTGTTTTCCCCAGCGGCCCATGTGTCCTCTGACACACTCCCAGACAGGAAGCCACACTCATACGCTCTTTCTGAGTCACCCTCCTCTCACTCCTCTAGCAGACCATTTTATCCATAGTTTTGAACCTGCGATCTTTTGGAGCGCTCTAACCACTGAGCTGTACCCTCCCCTGTGTTGCTGGTGGTGGGGAATGTTTGTTAGTGCCAGTGAGCCAAGCAGGTTTTCTGGCATCATCTGATACTCGGCTATAAAGAGCTGAGGTCAGCTCAGTCGACAGACTGGGACCGTGTCTGTCTTGGTGTCTTTAGCTCAGTGGTAGAGCATTTGACTCAAGATTCAAAAATGAATGGTATCATTTAACAAATGAATGAAAGTAATGAACAAATGCTTAATGTGCTGTCTTCTATCTTTTCCTTTGCATCCCCAACAGACGTTTGTGAACGATGTCCGCATTCAGGAGCAGATGTATATTACTCTGAAGCTCGATGACAAGCTGAGGTTTGGATATGATATCCTTTTATACGCTGACGTCCTTCAACTTCAGTCGTCCCTCTTTAGCGAGACAGACAGGCTCATCATCTATGCTTTTGTCTCCCCTGCACTGTTGAATATGACTCATTTGTCGAGCACTTACGGTCCATAAATGTCACGCTTTTCACTGCTCTCCTCTTTGAAGCGTAACCTTATTTTGAATAATGAATTGCAAAGGCACTCCAAAGCCTTGAGTGTGTGTGGATGTAGATGAAAGGTACCATAGGTAAAATAAATTAAAGCAAAAACAAAGGAAAGTTTTATCAATTAAAACTTTTGGAGAGGCCCGCTACTTTCCAGCCAATCATGTTCCAGCAATGCTGCTTCAGCCAGTCGGCAAAGTGGGCCTTTGTCCTTGGCTTATTTTGTAAAGCTACTGTCAATCAAAGTCAAGCTGGAGGAAACACGGAAGTTCAGACAAGATCTGAGGGGGGTGCTGTTTCTCATATTTCAATTATTTGAACTTATTTTCAAATGTGGCCTACTGCTGCTTTAAAACTTGTGTGTTACCTTGACTGTATGTTTCACATACCAACCTGTTCACCGTGGTGATAGGGGAACTCCAGGTACCCGAGGAGGCCCTTAAGGTAGGTGGACGAGCCTCCACCCTACACCCACCTTCACACACACCTACGGCTACACCCACACCCACCCACAACATCCCAACCTCCACAATGCAGAGCAGCAAAACAGATCACAAGCAACACAACACTCAACCCTATCGTCTCCCCCTCCTAATCTCTTTATAACTCTCCCCCCCTCCATCCCGCTCTCCTCTTCCCTGTCAGCATGAGAAGTTCACCAGCCAACTCCAGCTGGGCAAGAAGCCCTCCAACGTGGAGAACACCAAGTCCCCCTCCAAGTCCCCCTCCAAGTCCCCCTCCAAGTCCCCCTCGAAGTCCCCCTCCAAGTCCCCCTCCAAGTCCCCTAAGTCTCCCAGGTCCAAGCCTGCTGAGGACATGAGGTCAGAAGGGGTCCCTGCAGAATCAGCTGGCAAACCAGCCGCCAGACAGAAGGCTGAGGACAAGATGGCAGGTGAGGATATCACAACATCAGACCATGTTGTGTGAATCACAGCACAGATACAAGTAAATGGTGACTAGACTGTAGATATTTCAGCAGGCTTGTGTTCTATGAGATGCTGTAAAATATATTTTAGTGTCTGCTGTTTAATCTACAGTATTTTAAAGCATACATGACAGTATACGGTTTGCATCTTGTCATGCATACAATATATAGTATACAATATAGTATACAATTATTATGATATTATGATAACAACCATCTACAGACAGTTAGACTGGACTTGATTAGATTGCTAGTTGAAAGATGACCAATCTTTCAGTGTTTATGCTGCTTTCTGGGATATACAAGCTACGGTTCGGTTCGAGACGTTTAAATAACACGTCATAAATCTAACAGAATCTCACAAAACCATGATCCCACAAACGCAATCTTTCTATCCCATGACCAGCTGAACCACCGTCATACCTGATTGGCCCGCATCCTCCCACTCTCATTAACTGAAGGGTAGGCCAATCACAGAGCTATATTTGTATCCAGGAAGTTGAATGGGGACAGCTGCTCCGTGTGCTTCCAGGCTTCTCCTCCGCCCCCCTGTGTCTCCTCCGGGACCCAGACCTCACTCCCCTCTCTCCTGTCACATCAGGACCACTTTACTCTAATCCTGTGGTCCACTGTAACTCGGTACGAGAATGATTACAAGGCGATATATATAAATGAATATATTACAGAGGTTGTCATTTCAAGTTGCACTGGGATGTGACAAAGGAATACCGTTAACAAACGAAACAAGTATAAAAAATATGTTTACAGTTTGTCGTGTAGACAATGAGAGTTTGTTCTTGATTATTTACGTAATCTCTGGGGCTCCTCTAAACACCAGATGTTCTGCCCGGGTCAGATGGTGAAATAGGCTTTGGCTTTAACCCTCTCTGCCTACTGCCGCTGGTCCATCTCTTTTAACCCCACTTGCCACCCACACAGCTGAACGTGGCGCTGAGCAGATCAACTGAGTGGCAGAGTGCTGCTAATGAGAGAGGAGCCACGTAGCACACCCCGAGATACCACACACACAGAGACTGTGTTACCATACGTTATTCCTTCACGGTTGTCTGGTTATGCTAGCCCACTAATAGTCAGTTTTATGATAATGTTTTCCATGTGCACTCGCATGTAGGGGGCACATTGCAACACGCATGTGTGTGTTTGAGAGTGAAAGAGGATGTGTGTGTGTGTGCTGCTTACTGGGCGAGTGTGTGTCTGACAGCGTGGCTGTGTGAAGGTGATCTTACGCATTGGGGGGGGGGGGAGGGAGCAGGCATAGAGAGGCCAGGCTCTCTCCTGGCCTGCTGGGTCCTGCAGCTGGCTGGAGTATGTAGGTCAGTGGTGCAGATAATACCAATCCAGAGCCCCCAGTATGAAGGGGGGGGGGGGAATTACACACACACACACACACACACACAATCAGGATTCATAACATCTTAAAAAGGAATTTATGCATGATACTACTGCAACACATGCATCAGAAAGTCCCCGATACATTTAATGGTTTACGGATTCAGTCCACGAAACCCCCCCGCCCAAAAACCTGTAACCTCAAAACCACAGAGTGACTTGATGTCATTCCAGCCCCCCCTCTTGTGTCTGTGTGTCCTCCAGGGGACATGGCCTCCTCTCAAAGAGGAACCCCTCTGTACGGACAGCCGTCCTGGTGGGGCGACGGGGACGCCGACGACGAGAACTCCTTCAAACAGGAGATCAAGACCTCCAGCAAGAAGCACGATAACCCAACGGCAGGTGAGCACATCCTCGCTAGGAGCTAGCCCTATGGGAGGACTGGAGATCTGCGAGCTAGCCCTCTGGGAGCACTGGAGATCTGGGAGTTAGCCCTATGGGAGGACTGGAGATCTGGGATCTAGCCCTCTGGGAGGACTGGAGATCTGGGATCTAGCCCTCTGGGAGGACCGGAGATCTGGGAGTTAGCCCTATGGGAGGACTGGAGATCTGGGAGTTAGCCCTATGGGAGGACTGGAGATCTGGGAGTTAGCCCTCTGGGAGGACTGGAGATCTGGGAGTTAGCCCTATGGGAGGACTGGAGATCTGGGAGTTAGCCCTATGGAAGGACTGGAGATCTGGGAGTTAGCCCTCTGGGAGGACTGGAGATCTGGGAGTTAGCCCTATGGGAGGACTGGAGATCTGGGATCTAGCCCTATGGGACGACTTGAGATCTGGGATCTAGCCCTATGGGACGACTGGAGATCTGGGATCTAGCCCTCTGGGAGGACTGGAGATCTGGGAGTTAGCCCTCTGGGAGGACTGGAGATCTGGGAGTTAGCCCTCTGGGAGGACTGGAGATCTGGGAGTTAGCCCTATGGGAGGACTGGAGATCTTGGAGTTAGCCCTATGGGAGGACTGGAGATCTGGGATCTAGCCCTCTGGGAGGACTGGAGATCTGGGATCTAGCCCTCTGGGAGGACTGGAGATCTGGGAGTTAGCCCTCTGGGAGCACTGGAGATCTGGTAGTTAGCCCTATGGGAGGACTGGAGATCTGGGATCTAGCCCTCTGGGAGGACTGGAGATCTGGGATCTAGCCCTCTGGGAGGACCGGAGATCTGGGAGTTAGCCCTATGGGAGGACTGGAGATCTGGGAGTTAGCCCTATGGGAGGACTGGAGATCTGGGAGTTAGCCCTCTGGGAGGACTGGAGATCTGGGAGTTAGCCCTATGGGAGGACTGGAGATCTGGGATCTAGCCCTCTGGGAGGACTGGAGATCTGGGAGTTAGCCCTATGGGAGGACTGGAGATCTGGGAGTTAGCCCTATGGGAGGACTGGAGATCTGGGAGTTAGCCCTCTGGGAGGACTGGAGATCTGGGAGTTAGCCCTATGGGAGGACTGGAGATCTGGGATCTAGCCCTATGGGAGGACTGGAGATCTGGGATCTAGCCCTATGGGAGGACTGGAGATGGTAGTCATGGGAATGGTATTTAAGTGTAGATTGTATTAAATTCAGCTTGGCTCTAGACAGATTTGTATTTTTTCCCAAGAATAACTATATATTAGCAGGAAGATGTGTTGATTTTGTGTTGTCTTTGTGTATAAGGTCAAGTGTGCCATACGCTAATCAAGATGCGGTAGGAGAGTAAAGTTCTGTGATATAAAAACCAGGATACTTTCTATAAGTAGTGAAAGGATGGTTTTATGTTAATGCTCACAGCTTATCTTGTCTGTTTGTGCTGGGGGTAATGGCCATTCGGTCAGCCAGACTTTGTGTTTGTGTATGCGTGCGTGCGTGTGTCTGGTGTGGGTGAGTCTGTGTGTTCAAATTCACATATATGTGTGTGTGTGTGTTCATCTGTGTGTGCATTGGGACCACAAGGCTGGGATCCCATTAACTTGCTCCGGACAGAAGTAACAGGATTAGAGATTAGGCCAGACTGCATCGCAGCAGGACACCCAATGGGTGCAGGGGTCAGGGAGGAGGTGGAGCAGCGTTCAGACTAGCAGACTACCACTGTCCTCAAACCCCACCATCACAGCTGGACAGAGAACAGAGAGAATAGCGTCTGTGTGGAGCAGAGTGCATCCTCGACAGAGATGCACTATTGAATAGCTTGAAGAACGTCTTTTCAAACATCACAGATGGGAGCGGTTACGTCCGTCATGGAATTCAGTAAGGCCGTTTGATTTTGATTGCGTCTTTGCTTGACTTCATCACCCGAAGGAATGCATAGTCATGCTGTGTAATGTGATTTTAGTCCAACTAGAGTAGTGTTGTACTGTTGTGATACTCGTATGATACCGTACAAGTGAAAATAACAAGCCATAAGTTTACAAAAGGCTTTTACAGTGCACTGTAACATTCTCCTTTGGGGGGGATCCGATTTTAAAGAAACTGTTGTCTCTGCTCTTTGTCAAGCAGCAGAGATTTGAGGGTACTTAAGTGCCCCACCAGCCAGTTAAGTGAAGTTCCTTAGGACAGCAGCTCCTCTGTTATAAACGAGGCACCATATCCAGACTTCCTCACCAACTGTCCCAGCCTCTCTCCCTCACAGAGCCTTTCACCAGCCCATACACTCAGTCTAGCAATCCACAGCCTTCACTTGGCTACAGACACGTTTAAAAAAAAATGTTTTAACAAAAAGCTAGGAGAGGTAGGAGATGTTATACAATGAGTGATTGAGGTTTTCATTGATCTTTTACAAAATAGACGGGACTCTTTCTAACCAACCTAAATCCGAATCAACCGAATCAGTTCTGTTTCGAGACTGTTGTTTCTTTCTGATTCAACATCTTACGATCTCAAAATAGATCTCTCACAAATGTATTTCTTTCATATGCAGTACAAAAAAAAGTGCATGTCTTCTCTTGCAATGGCAGAGAGCTAACTGGAGAAGGGAAGTGAAAGGGAGAGAGAGAGAGAAAGAGGTAGTAAAGAAACGGTCTGTGAATAGCCTCTGTTGTGGCAGCTCCCCGCCCCCCCTCTGTATTGTCACGGAGGGTTATTAGGTTACGCCACTGCAGCAGCTCCTTCTCTCTCAGCGCTCAAGCAAACCGCTTTCTCCTCTCAGGAACACACATAAGCTAGCGGGTCTGAAGTAAGTATGCTACTGTGTTCCTTTTACTTTTCCCACTCGGTCATTTTAAAAGGCGTTGTTGAGAGTCAGGCCTTTTTTTTTTTTTTTTGCTACAGTTTCTGTCTGAACTTACACTTTCTCATTTGGCTACCTGTGGATGTTGTCTCTGATGTTCAGTCAAGAAAGCCTAATAGGTGGGAGAAGCTGTGTTTTCTCTTGAAGGATTTCAGTGCAGGTCGGTGTGGTTAGTGCTGCACAGGTTGCGAGGGGTCTTGTCAATGTGCGAAAGAGGGGGCTGACATTAATATGTAATGGTGTATATGTGTGGTTGGTGCCAGTCTAGTTCAGTGTCTTCCCTGTCCTGTAGTGGGGAGTTCTTAATGTGTGTGTTTAGTGTTACAACTACATCTGCCCAGCACCATACGGTTATAACTGGGGTGTCTCATGAGTGTGACATCACTGGGATTTTTTCTCTCTCAGAATGTGTTGGTTTGTTTTAAAAACAAAGTTCGATAGTCCATAGACTATACTGTTGTAGCTTAGAGAAGTATGACAAATTATATACTGGATCCAGTATGTTTACCAGTAAACAACCTTAGTTAGGTTGTCTTCAACTTAAAAGTTAGGTTATCTTCAACTTCAAAGTTAGGTTATCTTTTTTACACCTAACATTAGCATCTACCTCTAGATTCTCCATGCATCCGTAGATCCAGCAGTCTGGTTTTGGTAGATAACTCAGCTAATCACTTTGTCCATTAGTATAAAACAGATGGTCACTTAATTCCAACCAACTCATCCATCACAGAACATTGAGAGCTGGCACTTAATAAGAGCCAATGAGTGAATGAGTAGCCCAGATCGTTTCTTAGTGAGTAGCCCAGAGGGTTTTCACTGGCCGGTCCCCCAGTCTGAGTGACACAGATGGCAGTGTTGGAGCCACATGCAGGCTGGCCTCTCTCGTTCTGAAGGCCGGCTTCCTCTCCTAAGCTCCTGGAAACAGACACAGCTGATTGGTGACTGTGTGACCTCTCACCTCTTGTTTAGTTTGTCTACTGCTTATAGGTTTTGTTGTTGTTTTCAACAATTCAACACTTGGATACATTTCAACAAATTAGGATTTATCTTGGAAGTATTTGTTTTGTTAATAATGATTGTACTCCACATTTCTCCTCCCTCTCTCCTCCTTCAGACAGCAGAGAGGCCGGGAGGGGTGACAGAGCCAGGGAGGACGCACAGGAGCCGAGCTACTTTGAGATCCCCACCAAGGAAGGCCAGATGGCAGAGAACGGGATCCACGAGATTCCCACCAAAGACACGGAGGGCGTGGCCAACCTCAACACAAGCACCGCCTCCGGTGCCGGCGCTGCAGCCCAGGGCCACGCCTCCTTCACAATTGAGTTTGACAGCACGTCCCCGGGCAAGGTCACCATCAAGGACCACGTGTCAAAGTTCACCCCCGACCACCGGCCGCGGTCCAAGAAAGCGGGACAGCCAGGAGGGCGGGAGATGAGCACCCTGCAGGCCGCCATGATGGCGTCGGAAAGCAAGGTTGCCGATTGGCTGGCTCACAACGACCCCACGCTGGTGCGGCGAGAATCAGCGGAGGACGACAGCAAGAGCATCAAGAGTGATGTTCCGGTTCACCTGAAGCGGCTGAAAGGTGCAGGATCCCTCCCTCTCGTCATCTCCGCTTTCTTTCTCATCTCCGCTAAGACCCCTCTCTCTCTCTCTCTCTCTCTCTCTCTCTCTCTCTCTCTCTCTCTCTCTCTCTCGCTCTGTGGTGAATGGAAACGCTATCAGGTGTTTAGCTCCCTCCTTCAGCTCTGCGGCAAACCGCTGCTAAGCCCAACCAGGCATCATTTTTTCTTAATACAGAATATATTCTGCAGTATTTGGCTTCTCCTGGGGATTAGCTCACAGCAGAGTTAAATCCCGTCCGTCTCCAGGCGATCTGACAGACACTGACGGGGCTTAGCATGGGATAGCACAGCAGTCTACTGTCGCTAGTTAGCGAGCTAGTGAACGTAGGAGAGGAAGTCTCAAAACACACTCATCCATGGTGTCGCGGCAGGGAAGCAGAACCACATCCACTTCCAGCTCCATGACTCATTTGTACACCTTTATTTGAAAGATTAGACACTTTCTCCCTATCTCAACATCTTCGTCGTTGGGGCCTGTTTGGGGTAGGACTGATTGCATTGCCTCTCTCTCTCTCTTGTTCTCTCTCTTGTTCTCTCTGTTGTTCTCTCTCGTTTTCTCTCTCTCTCTCTCTCTCTCTCTCTCTCTCTCTCTCTCTCTCTCTCTCTCTCTTTCTCTCTTTCTCTGTCTCTCTGCTTTGTGCTTTCCCTACCTGCTTGCTGAAAACGCTGAGTAGGCTTGTTCAGTCTCAGGGTGCGGCGCTGGCAGAAATGGCGGGCAGGAGTTTAGATAATTAAATGGGTGCTAATTTATGATGGTGGGGGGTGGGGCTGTCACACAGGGGCCGATATGAATAAAGATTTACGAGGCTTGTGCTTGTGCTGGGAAGGTGAAGTCAGAGTCCTGGCTGACTGGAGGAAGCTGGATCGAGGGCTGCAGAGCGTTTGCTGGTGGTGGACAATGCAGTGGTTCCAGTTCTAGGTGTGGCTGCTCTGTTAGGAGCTTCTGGTCTGGAGCTGGATGCTAGAAATAGCAGACTGGAGAGTTCTGATGTAGTCGAGGGAGAGAGAGAGAGAGTGCTGAAGGTTGGGGTTGCTATACTCATTGATATTCGATCAGGATCAGTGTTTTTGAGATATGCGTGTGTGGTGTCATGTAACTGGTATTGAGGCATGTAACTTGGCATGTAACTTGTAATGAGAAGTGCATGTGTGTGTGTGAAGGCATGTATGTGCGAGAATGTAGGTGTGTGTCTGAGGTGTGCGTGTGATGGTGCTGTGTGTGTGTGTGTGTGTGTGTGTGGAAGACACTCTCAGGGCTGTGAGTGAGGATGGGATGATGATAAACCGATAAACCCAGAGAGAGAAACGTTTAATATTCCTGCCCTCAGGTGGGTCTGGCATCTTCTGATGTGGCACCAGTCCAGGGATAATAGTGTCTAGGTATCTGGATATTGTAAGATTGTATCTTTTGATAGCTTGACTGTCTTTACTCAGATAAATAGAATAGGTATTGCTTTTTAAAATCTTTATTCCGTGAGATCTAAAATGTTTGTAATACCCTACTTTGTTGTGTAAGGTTAGTAAGTTGTTCATGTTTACATGTGATGTAAGCCTAGACGTTTATGTGTGGGTGTGTGAGTGTGTGTGTGAGTGTGAGTGTGTGTGTGTGTTGGTGTGTGATGCAGGAGGGGCGGGAGAGCAGTCTGACTCATGTGGGGCCGGCGGGGCCGGCGCTGCCTGCCCAGGGCCAGCTCTGGGAGGATCCCAACGGCTCCTTTGTCTGCTCCAGGCAGCATGAAAGACCTCTGTCTGGAGCAGAGTGCTGGTTCCTGCCTCTCAAGCCCCACGCTGTCAGTTCTGGCAGCATGCTACTTCCTGAGTCCCCCCTCCCCCACCGCTCCAACACAAACCCCCCCCCCCCCCCCCCCCCCCCCCGCTCTCCCTCTGCTTGTTCCCGCCTCCCTCCCTGTCTGCCTTCCAGACCCAGTGCCCTCCCCTCGCGTCCTGCCCACAGAGGGGGCAGGGCTAGTCTGGATGTGGGTGGCATGTTTTCTAGTGTTGTTACACACTGCCTACCCTACCAGCAGACAGGACTATAGGGACTACGCTACGGGATGTGCTTCTACCTGGTTATGCATTGACTTGGAATCAGATTCAACACTAAAAGATAGTTTGTTTCCAGTTTCGTCTACGGTTAGGGTTAGGTGACGGTGGCGTTGGGGCTAACCGTCCAGCCTCCGATTAATGGCTCTGTCCACCTCTCTCTGTCCGTCCAGGCAGCAAGCATGAGGACGGCACCCAGAGCGACTCGGAGAACGGTCCGGGCCTGCGCTTCGGCAACCGCCGCCTGGCTCTGGAGGAGCGCCTGAGGGCAGCGCACGGCCAGGCCGGAGGGGCCGCCTGCCCCCCCCGCGGCAGCAGCAGCAGCAGCAGCAGGACGGCCTTCATGATCGAGTTCTACGACGAGGAGAACACTCGCAAGCGACGCTCCTACTCCTTCTCCCAGACTGCCCCGTTGCTAGGGGGCGTGACCGGGGAGGGACTCTGCCCCACGCCCCCCTCTCACCCCAAGACCGCCGGCACCACGGCGACCGCGGACTGTACCAGGGGCGGCGTGACGATATCGGCGGCCATCGTTGCAGGGGCGCCCACGGCGGCGCGCGTGCTGCTGAAGCAGAGGTCTGAAGACCCCAGCCTGGGCCGCAGCTCGGCCAGCACGGGGCACCACACCACCAGCCCCAGCGAGGACACGGCCAGGGGGCCCGAGGACAGGGACAAGGAGCTGGAGGACGACCAGAGCGACAAGGGGACGTACACCATCGAACTGGAGAACCGCAACCCGGAGGAGGAGGAGGCCAGGCGCATGATAGACAAGGTAGGAGAGGGGCGCTACGCTGAGGGTGAGTCTGACGGGTGACCTTAGTGTACTGATAATTCTTTATGCTTAACATTCAAAGCTGCAATTGCCTTTGCACTCTACCACATAGAAGCAGGAATACCAGTGACATGAGGAACAGTCTAGATGTATCTGCATCTGAGACATTTGTAAGATGAGGCATCTCTTGTATGTAGGTTAATTGAGTGTCTTGACCCGGGTCAAGTTAGCAGGCAGGCAGACAGGCACTGTGGGCAGCACACTGGCATCGTTGACAACCTTCTCCAAGCCAGCGGAGCTTTTGAGGACTGTCTGCAATAACCTGTCAACACTATTCATGTCACTTCCTGTTCTCCAAGCCTTCCAGTTTGATCTGTGGTCTTCATTAACAAACACAGGGCGTCTGGAGTGAAGTCGTTTTCTGCTCCTTGGGTGCACCAACATCATTTTATCCTAACTAGATTCAACCTGAACGAAGAGATGAGAGCTGGAATCTCTCTCCTGAGGGCAGGTTTCTGGTGGGAATCTCCCCTGCTCCCCCTCTCTGACAGTAACTGTTGATTCTCTTCTGTGATTCTCTGACCGCTAAGATCCTCTATTGAAAGCTAATGGCTTGTTAATGGCCTTCTGAGACAAGCTCTGCCCATTGTTCAGTTATGCCCCGGGGGGATTCTAACCACTGTCTCCTAATGGTGCCAGCAGCAGGTTAGCCTTTAGACGGGGTACATGAATACATTTTTATGACAACATTTCAAGGCTTGTTGTGGAATAAGGCTTATATTGTTGAGAAGGGATTCTCAGATTTCCAGAAATAAACTCTTTAAGATAAACTCTCCAATAAACATTTTACAGGGGATTAAAAGATAGTATTTGAGAGCTGTGGAATAGAGAGTGGGTATTACTTATTTACTGGTTTTATTTAGCATCAGCTCTCTCTGAACCTGAGGTGCGATTATGGTGATTCCTATAATTAAGTGACACGCTAATAAGCAGACTACTTCGTGGCTCGCTGTCGGTTTTTTTCCTTGCATGGTCTTTAAGTGTGTTTTCCCCCCTCTCTCTGTTGCCATGGCGCTGGTCTTGTGTGACTACATCAAGTATAGAACACTTCTTTTATCCCTGTGTGGGTACGAGTTTATTAAGCAGAGGACGGGAACGAGGATGGGGGAAAAAATAAACACGTTATTATTCAAAGATTTTTTTCTTCACAATCTAACGCATGGACGTGTGAATTCGTCAGACGAAGCAGAGGGGGTGTGCACCAGCATGCAGAGGGGGTGTGCACCAGCATGCAGAGCGCTGTGCAAGGCCGTCCAGGGCGCCTCTCTCAGGGATGTGCTGCTGTGTTTGTGCTCAGGTGTTTGGGGTGGACCAGAACCAGAGCCAGAACCAGGACTCTCCAACGCCGAGACCCGCGGACAAGCAGCAGGACTCTGCCAAACCCCCAGAGGCTGGAGAGACGGTCAAGCCTCCAGAGGCTGGAGAGACGGTCAAGCCTCCAGAGGCTGGAGAAACGGTCAAGCCACCAGAGGCTAGAGAGACGGCCAAGCCAAGCTGCCTTCCAGCTGAGGTACGGAGGAACGCTCGTCTCTGGATACGAGAATATTTGTTGACGGTTAAACCACTGTGGGATTATCTCTGTTTGAACTACATTTTATTGAGAGACATAGATGCGCAAAGGGGGGGGGGGGGGGAGAGAGAAGAGAAGAAGAGAGAGACACCGCTGTAGACTACACAGCCTCCTCCCTCTTGTCACGTCAAGCTGCCTTGGGGAAAGAGAGTACAGTTCCTTATCTCCCTATGAAGTAGGTCAGTCTCTCGTCTGATCAGCCTAGTCAGTGGAGAGCAGGCTGGGCTAGCAGGACACTGAGGAAGCAGCATAGCTTAGCTTCCTAGTGCTGTTACTGGTCACACACCCTACTGAACAAATAGACAGCTCGATGTATGTCAACTGTTTTACTTGTGTTCATACTTAAGTACAAACATTCTCATTCGTTGTCAGTAAGCATGTGGATGTACAAAATCAGTACATTTTAAGCATAATTTCAGTGTGTGAAAAAAGATGAACGTCATGGAAACGTATTAAGCTCTCATTTAATACATCTGAATTTGATTTAAGTATACCATTTTCCCTCTTGGGAATGCATGTGGTTCTGATTTCCACACATAGAGTCAAAATAGTGAACAGACTATCAAGTGATTGAATACGGAAAATTGTATATGCTAGAAATAATGCTAACTAGGTTGTGATCTGTCCCCTCACCCCCCCCCCCCCCCTCCCTCCTTGCAGGGCGTGGCCAGCGAGTCAGGTGACCGCTGGGTCTCTCAGTGGGCCAGTCTAGCGGCCAATCACACGAGGACGGACCCCGAGGGCTCGGGGGCGGAGCCCCCTGCCTTCCTCCATCAGGAGAGAGGTACACTGCTGCCTCCTCAGATCACACTCACATCTCATTCACTGGACAAGTATGTTCACCTCCAGGAAGTATGTTCACCTCCAGGAAGTATGTTCACCTCCAGGAACTTGGTCCCGGTCGTTGGTGCCTCTCATGCAATGCAGACAACAGTACAGACAGTGTACATATTATTTAGAGACATACAGATACATAATATACTGATTATGTAGAAGTCAAGCAGATTACACAAAGTGCAAGTGTGTGTGATAGTCCAAACAATAATGTGTATTGTGTTTTGTATGGGAATGAAACAAACATAAGTCATTACAAAGATGATCGCCAATAAGCTATTTATATTAATGTAAGATTGCTTTGAGCATTGGTGGAATGTACCTTATACCAAATCTGCCTTCCAGAAGCTGATGCCTTCATCAGAAGCACCAGCTCCATCACCTCCAGTCTTACCGAGCGCAAACGCAGAACCCTCCCCCAGCTCCCCCTGGAAGACCCCCGCACCAGAGCGCCCCTGGCCCCAGCCCCGGGCCTGCGCTCTGATATCGGGGAGAAGCAAGACACGGAGCCCCAGGAGAAGGAGGGCCAGCTGGAGCACAGAGGAGACGGCTGGAGCCTCACCCCTGTAGAGGCCGGAGGAGGGGAGATGACCGCTAGGCAAAGCCTTGGCTCGGCCTGGCCACCGGCCTCCTCCAAGCCTCCGCTGAGGCCGTCTGGCAGCTCAGAGAAGAGAGAGGAGGGCCGCAGGAAGAGGTCAGAGGACAGGGGCCAGAGGTCAGAGGACAGGGGCCAGAGGTCAGACGATAAGTCAGGCAAGCCCCTGGTCCGCCAGGGGAGCTTCACCATCGACAAGCCCAGCGGCGTCGTCCCCGCGGAGCACCTCCCCCGCATCAGGCAGGCGGGCGGGGCCGGGGGCCCGGGCCTGGGGCGCGAGAGGAGCGACTCGGTGGGCAGCATGGACACGGCGACCCTGCTGAAGGACACGGAGGCCGTCATGGCCTTCCTGGAGGCCAAGCTGAGGGACGAGAAGAAGAGCGCCTCCGGCCAGCGTCCCGGCTCCATCTCCCCGGAGTCGGACGTGGACACGGCCAGCACGGCCAGCCAGGTGGTCGTAGAGGCGGACAGGAAGGCTGCCGCCCAGAAGAGACGCTCTCTCAGCAGCCTGCACAGGGAGAAGAGCAGCATGAGCGCCAAGACCACCACCCCCAGCGCCAGCGCTCGAGAACGCCTGGAGAGGAAGACCAAGACCAGGCCGGATGCCGGTCGGGCCGATGCCCGGAGGCCTGTCCAGCCGGGGTCGTCCACTCGCGGGCGCCAGCCGTCCCTGGACCTCACAGACGACGACCAGACATCTTTCCCCATCTCAGACATCCTCTCCTCAGACCAGGAGAGCTACTCTGGGCCGGGGCGCTCGTACGGCCGGGGCTCGCTCACCTCCACGGATGACCTGCTGCATTCCAAGATGGAGTCCGGCGGGCGAGTCAGCAAGACCTCCAGCAGCTACACCAAGCCCAGTAAAACCCTCCATGCTGCCACGGCCTCGTCCATTGGAAAACAGGCCTCCCTGCCTCAGCCCAGGCCCACCAGGGCCTCCCTGCTCCGCCGGGCCCGACTGGGGGACACCTCGGACACAGACCTGGCCGACGCGGACCGGGTGTCCGTGGCGTCGGAGGTGTCCACCACCAGCTCCACCTCCAAGCCGCCGTCCGGTCGCAAGGGCCCGTCTCGTCTGGACATGCTGGCCCAGCCCAGGAGGACCCGGCTGGGGTCCATCTCCGCCCGCAGTGACTCTGAATGCACCGTGGCACGGAGCTCCGTCTCCGGCCGGCTGTCTGCTGAGACCGCCCTGCGTCTGGGCCTCAGGCCCACCACGCCCACTGACAGCAAGATGGCGCCTCGCATGAGAGCCAACAGCGTGTCCAAGCTGACCGATACCAAGGCCAAGGTCACGACCTCTGCCTACGGCTTGCCCTCAGGTGAGGACATGACACACATTCGTCATGATATGACCTCTAAAACATACCTTTTATACATGGGTTCACAAAGCTTTTTGAATCGCTTAATTATGCTGTGTAAAAAAAAAGTAAAATTTCCCACCCTGACTATGCTTACTATGCCAGGAATCTCTGGTCCTTGTCTTGATGTCCTTGATTATCCCTGTCGGTGTTGTAATCGGTGTAATCATCTGTGTTTGGTTTCTCGTGTGTTTCCCCTGAGTCGTGTTGTGATAAGTGTGTGGTGATGAATGTCAAATCGTTCTCACTGTCCAGAAAGCTCTCAATCTGAGCCTGAGGGTGGCACTACAGAGGAGCAGGAGGAGCTGATGGGTACTGTACCACAGAGAGCTCTGTGTGTGTGTGCGTGTGCGCGCAAAATGCTACTCATTTCCCCACGTTGCTTTGTTTGATTTAACGTTTGCTGGTTCAGTAGAAGTTCAATATCACCGAATTTCTGCCAGAACAATCACCAGGCAGACTAAATCAAGCACACATGAAATAACTGAATGACGAATGAGTAGTATTTTGAGACTGCTCTGGTGTGCGTTGCAGTGTGTAGTATCATGTGTGTGTGTCCCCCCCCCCCAATCCCAGCACTGCAGTGATGACTGGAATGCTCTACTCTGCTATCTGCTTCCAAAACAGAAGCCTAACTCATCCTCTTAAAACCAGAGTCAGTTGATCAAGCCTGGAATGATCTTGCAGTTATTTCAAGACCACAGAGCCAGAGAGAGAAGGAGCTGGTCCAGTTGAGTGTAACTGAACTAACAGGAGAGTACGCCACCTAGTGGAGAGCTGTGGACATTCACATAGCATTGCAGTTTTGTGAACCATGTGTTGGACTAAATCCCATGTTTGGCTGGCAGATCAATTGATTTCCACTTCAAAACCTGCTGTTGGATTTAGTTAATCCAGTGTGTGTACTTACCAGAAAGAGCATGATGTCATCACTGTGTAACGACAATAGCTTCGGCTTCATTTGAAGAACTGCAAAGTCATCCTCCATGGGTAGGGTGCATTTGGTAAGGTGCGCTTGTTGTGACAACCCAGGTTTTGGAGCTCAAGCGATGGACACCCCCCTGTGTGAAACCCAGCTCTGGTTGGGGAGGGGGCGTTGTGTGGTGTGCTCTGATTGGGTGTGCAGTGATGGAAATCTTATTAACAGCTTGGCTTTCATAACTGTCGTGTTCAGTTGCTATTTTAGCAAAGCTTACATTTTCCTTTCTCCAAATGGCGACAGATGATATCAGCTTCTCAGATTTCCATAGTAACCTTTCCTTCAACATGACCTCCATGCGATTGAAGTTTCACATCCTTTGAAATACTTCACACATACTTTCACTACTGAAATACTGTAACAAAACGATGGTCCTGCACAAACACAGCCCCTCACCACTGCACTAGAATAGCTCTGTAGGTTTTCAGAAAGATTTAAAACAATCTTAACATTTTCTCCACTTAATGAGTTCTACCCTCTAGCTATGTACTTCTTTCACACTTACATTGTGGCATGGGTCAAAGGGGCTGTTTTTGGACAGGTACAATTTCATACACTTTTGGACCAAACGGTACCAAATGGTAACACATAAATAACACTGAATACCCCTTTGATTTAACTTGGATTAAAAAAATCTCTTCCTTCCTTCCCACCCCGTCTTCTACCAGCGTCCAACAGGTGGCGCCGGTTGCCTCCTGAGTACGGCTCCACCTCTGAGGAAGAGTTTGGCTCAAACAGGAACTTGTCCAAACATGGCCGCCCCCACCTGAGGCCCTCCCATATCCTCCGAAGCCCCCGTTTGCCCGGCGCCACCCCCAGCCCAGTGTCAGGCTCCGCCCCCAGCTCCGCCCTCGGCCCCGCCCTCGGCCCTGGGGGCGTGGTCCTCAAACACAGGATGCGGGAGCAGGATGAATACATCCGAGACTGGACGGCCCACAGCGAAGAGATCGCCAGGTACTTATCTACTCTGAGACACACACATATACTCATACATTTAAATACAGGCAACAATAATCCTTCATTCACACAGTGAACTACACCCACCTTGATACCTATATCAGGGTTTCTCACAGAAAATTGGTTAGTTAAGGTGGTAGGGTGACTGGCATTGGTCACGGTTTGGAATGGGAGGAAACAGGACAACGGCGGATATAGTTATTTTTTGACTAAGTAATTAAGGCGGCAGGCGTGTGTTGCTTAGGCGGCTGCCTTAACTGTAAAGTGCTGCAGGAAACCCTGTATATTCATGGTGTATTGATATCTAGAAGCCTATATATTCATCTATTTACAGTTAAGAGTTTGTTCATTGTCTTGTACTGTTTATCAGTGCCTCGGTTTTCCATAGCTCTGTCTGATGGGTCATAGGTTATTTCCCTGTGTGCGCAGAATCAGCCAAGACCTGGCCAAGGATCTGGCCATCCTGGCACGAGAGATCCACGACGTGGCTGGCGAAATCGACTCGGTCAGCTCCTCCGGCACGGCGCCCAGCACCACCGCCAGCACCGCCGCCACCACGCCCGGCTCCGCCATCGACACCCGTGAAGAGGTAGGCAGGCGTGCACATCTGGACGTGCAGGAGAGCATGCGAAAGGTGCCGGAAGTATTCTTTCTTTCTTCTCCCCCTCCCTTCCACTCCCCTCCCCCGTCGTGCCTCGCTGCTTGGGCTTGTGCCGCCGTCCTACTTTGGCTTTCGCTGTGAGAGGTATAATCCATAACATATTGTCGTTATCTACCATCTAGGTGTCAGGGACTAAGACACGCTGAAACATAATGAATATGGAAAAGCACATTAGACAAAGAGGATATTCCTGTAGACATTTCAAGTAGGCAGTAAATACCGGTTTAGGTATTTGGTCTCTACAAGTTTTACAGTGGAGCTACAGTGCTGTGCTGCTTTGCTCTCCTCCATCTCCTCCCCTTTCTCACATCCAACTAACAAATACTAACTTTTATATGTTTGAACTTTTAACTGACATTATCACATCAATCCTTAGTAAATATTCTTCAATTCTATCACAGCCAAGCCCTCCTAAAACTCTCTCTCTCCTGCACCGTCCGTTACCCTGGTTCAGCTGGTGGAGCGTGTGTTTGACGAGAGCCTGACCTTCCGGAAGATCCCGCCCGTCATCCAGGCGAAGCCCCCCGAGATCAACGGGCGCCCCGTGGAACTGCGCCCCCGCGCCCCCGACACCCTGGACCCCCGCGTCCTCCGCCGGCGCACCTGGAACCGGGAGGAGGTGAGAGATGGGGAGGGTCAGAAGAAGGTACAAAAAGAAAGGGAAAAGGAGAAATATGAAAGAGGAGGAGAGTGGGCGAAGGATGACGGACAGAATTATTTACAAAAATAGTTTTTTGTTATGTATTCTAGGTTTTTGTTTTGTTGTTGTTATGTTTCTGTCGTATTTCTTAAAATTTTGTCTTTTCTCAGGCGGTGTTGGACAGTCTGTTGATCACCTCTGTGTCACAGCTGTCATCCAAGATCAGACAGTCTGTCGACAAAACCGCAGGAAAAATAAGGTACCAGTCCATCTCCCATATGGAGTCAATAACATTCACGGGAAATGACTTTGGTTTGTGTGTTGTATGATATATAAAGTCGATAGGAGTTGAGTCATTGAGGCTTTCCTCCCCTTGGTTCTCCAGGATTTTGTTTAAAGATAAGGACCGAAACTGGGATGAGATCGAGAGCAAACTCAGATCCGAAAGTGACATGCCGCTTCTGAAAACCTCCAATAAGGTAAGAGTGAAGAAAGCTTCAGCTCTTTATATTTCCTTCATTTTCCGTGACAAGAATCCCAAATGAAGCTGTGGTGTGACTCCTGTCCCTATGGTTCTTCCTCAGGAGATCTCCTCCATCCTGCTGGAGCTGAAGAGGGTGGAGAAACAGCTTCAAGGTGAGACACGATTAGGATCATGACTAGGAAGAGACAGGGCAGGCCTGTATTGCACTTCATGCAGGTGGTCTGGTAATGATGCAGTCTGTTGACTGTCGGTACAACAGTTGACTTGTGTTTCCTTCTGCAGTGATAAACGTCATGGTGGATCCTGATGGTACTCTGGATGCCCTGACAAGTCTCGGCCTGACCAGTCCCACCACGCCGACCAAGCTCAACACCAACCCTGGACCCCAGGCACCCATAGAGGGCTCCGCCAAGGGCCACTCCCCCTCCGTCCCACCAGTGGAGACAGACCGAGACCTGGGCGGAGTCTTCAGTCGCGTCCATCCCAACGGAGAAGAGAATGCCATCACCCAGAAGTGAGAATGGACCAGTGAGACCACCTTTCACCGACGTGTAACGTTGTGGAAACGTTCAGATGGAGAGTAGGCTGGATTATGTCTAACAGACTGTGGCACAGGGAATCATTTATAGAGACACCGTCAAGAACTGAGCCCAGGATCCCTGAGAATTCATCGAGGGATATCTGCCTCAAAAAAAAAAAGAGTAATCTGACTCTGTTGTATTGAATGGGTGTATGAACCCCAGTGTATGTATCTCTATGTATGTATCTCCTTTGCCTCACTAACCTAAATCGGACAGTATGTGTGAGGACCCTAAACAGGACAAGCCTTAAAGCGAGTCACAGTTTTCTCCTGTTACCATGGAACAAGGACAGCACCTCACATTACTGAATCACCATAGACACTTTGGGATGGCAGTCACCTTAACAGCAGGGTGTCCTCCATAGTCAGGTTTTGAATTTGCATGACCCAGGCGTGGAGCGAGTCTCTACATTATACAGATGTGTAATTGGTTGATTCTCTGGGTAAACATTTGGTCACACTGAGACCGTACATCTTGTAGTTTGTTCATCACCCGTCTGCAGATTGAACTACAGTGTGCACTGCAAACAAACTACAAATCCCAGGCAAACTGACTTCTCCAGTGCCTCCCCATGCTTCTTTTTAAAATATTTTCCAACTGTTTTATCAAGAGAACATGGACTACTTGTGTGTTTAAGAAAAAAAGTAGCATTTCGTCTCAGTACCAAGAGATTGATAGTGAAAAAGTTTGGGTTCTCCACAGTAAACGTACTTCGTTTATTTACAAGTGCCAGATGTCAGTGGCATTCGGGAACAAAGTATGTCCTTATCCTTCAGTAGTTAATCAAACAATCTACCAAAGCTAATAGTAGCATATGTCTGTTTTTAAAAGTTTCCCCAAGTGAATTACTGCATACATTTTTAAATGTATTTTGAATGGAAACTTGTTTTTGATGTTTTCTACTAGTTCCTGTCAAGTGCAAATATTTCTCTAAAGTCTTTGAAGTCAGCTTTTGCTAAATAGCTCACAGAAAATAAATAATTGCTTCAACAATATGCAATTTTGAAAATCTAATTTCGATATGGCTCTAATTCAGTACTTCCTGTGTCAGTAGTTGTTCCCTTGACAACATGACACACAACGTCATGTGATTTACAGATGGATTTTTTTTTTTGAAACACTGTAATGATGGTATCTTTGTAAAATGAAACTAATCAATCTGTAAATTGAACTGTTTCTTTTTCACATTTAGGACACTGATCCAGATCTATGTACTGTAGCACTTAGTAGCCTGCTCTTCTAGTCTCTCTGCTTTGTTATCTCTGCATTGTTGCATAATAGGGGGCATTGAAGACAACATAAACTTGAGTCTGTGTCCTTCTGAATATCATTAAGAGCCATTATCAGCCTTGGCTGTGGAATAATAATGTTTCTTCATTTCCATACTAAGGATAAGCCTCACACGCACTCGTATAGTTTTTGTAGTGTTTGCCTAATGTAGACATACAGAAGGTTTCCAAATTGCATTTGCTACTTATTTATAGATATTTCATAGACACTAACCATTTTCAAAGCCACTCCGATTTACAGAAATGTGTCATAGAATGGAATAAAGTACAAGTGGTCTATTAGTATTTAGATTTGAGCAATAGTGAAATTAAGTCCATCACATGCTGTGTTTTTCTTCTGTTCAATACAATGTACAGAATTTCTTATGTCACTAAGTGCCGGTTTTTAAATGTAATGGCATTTTTTCAAAGATAAGAAAATCTTAAAATGTTTAGTTAGATTATTATTATTTTGCACATTGGATTGTTTATTATTTTTTATAATTTTTCTGTTAAATAACAAAAACGATCAAATAAATCTCACTGTGTACAGTGTTGTGGTTTTGGAGTTCAAAAATACAATTTCGGAACCATGTAATGTCAAGTCTGGCTTGACGGTGTAGATTACATCATCGGCTCTTCAAACTCCTGATTCCTATATTATCACAAAGTAAAGTGCTCGGTACACTATTCAAATGTTTACACATTATCCTATCAGCGTTTTACTATTTTTTTGTCATGTTTTGTATGAACCACCCTTTTATTTATTTTGTACTGTGTTGTGTCTTTATTGTGTCTATTGTGTTACTGTAAATTCATGCCTTTTACATCGTTAATGAATAAAATACAAACATTCTCAATTGTATTAAACCCTTTTTAAGATGAACTGTTCATCTGTTAGAAAAGAAGAGTACCCTACCTCTCCATAGACTCCTATATGGAAGTTAACCACAATCTTTTCAAGTTTCTTAACATTTGAATGATAAATGAAATTCTCAAAAGATAAATGAAAGGCTCTAATGAGAAATAAAATGCTCAAAACGACTGCTCAAATTATGAATAAAATATTTAATACATGACATACCGCGCGTCATGTTTGCAATTTAATTTCCCGAGATACGTACTTGAAACGTATGACTTAATATAACTTTAGATTTTAAGAAAGTAATGGCTCATATTAAAATGTAATTTGTCATTTAGAAACCCCAGTCCGGCAGGGGGCAGCAGCTCCATATATTGATGTCTGAACTTGCATTTGCGCTTGCGTTTACACTGCATCTTTGATAAAATAAAAAAATAAAACAAAACTGGTTCTCAGTGCTTTGTTTGCACTCAAGTGTCTAGGGAACCCACCCTGTAGTGTACTTAAAAATGGCTCAAATGCAATTGCTTAGAATGATTGTGAAAGAGCGGCTTGCAGCGGCAGCTGATGAGATATTCGGTGTGGTTGAAAAAACAATAGCAGAATACCAACACGAAGTTGTCTGTTCAAGAAGAGATTATGATAACCTACGGCGAATGCTGGAAAGCAGTCGCGACTCCATGAACTATTTTCATAGATCTGGTAGGTTACTTATTTTTTGCGTTTGTTGTAGGGTTATTTGCATGGTTGTTATGTTGGGTGTGTAGTAATAACCAACACGAACGCGTTACTTTCCAGTCAACATCTTTATCTCCGTTCTTGTATCCTTCATTACCTCTTCTTCTCTCCTCCCCTAGCCCTCTCTCATACCGTCTCACTCACTACGCCCCCTAGAGGCTGTACAATGTAACTGCAATAACTGTATGAGTAATTCAATGCAGTAGTGAACACAACATCTCCCCCTTTCAATAAAGACAAATTCCTTCATAACAAAACTTGAAATTACTTTTGTAATGGGATTCAAGTAACACGATGCCTATAACATTTTAAAATAATAAAATGACAACCAATCAACCATTACAGCAACATTTAACAGTATGTAAATTGCATACCAAACATTTTCATGCATGCATTCTTTTCTTTTCTTTAGTGACTAACAAAATGCATGTTTATGCAACTTCTTTAGAACATGACATAGTCCTTAGCCCAGTTAGGCGGTTGCCTACACCTCTCAGGCCTACTGTCCACCTTTGTCTCTCGTTCAGGTTCGGTCTGTTCAGTGTCATTGTCCATAGTGGTCATTTCAGGTAGTACAGAAAGGTGTGATGTGTTCCAGATTCTGCCATCATCCAACAGGTAGGTGTATGGGCTTTTCTTCCGCACCACAGTTCTTGGCTTTGTGAACTTTTGTTCTCCTTTCTTTACCTTCCATGGCTTCCGAATCCTGACCTGATCACCAGGGTTGAAGGATGTCTTCTTTGCACTCCTCTTCCTGTCTGTGTACTGTTTTGAGTATTCCTGTATCTTTTTAACTCGTTCACGCACCACATTCTCGTTTACGCGGACATGAGTCATATCCATGATTTGGAGTTTTGTTCTCATTTGTCTTCCATGAAGCAGCTGTGAGGGGCTCACTCCAGTGGTTGAGTGTGGAGTAGCTCTGTAATCCATAAGGAAGGACCTTGTGAATGGCTTCCAGGGTGTCCCTTGGATTGACGCAGTCTGGAGGCAGTCTTTGAGCACTCTGTTGAACCTTTCAACTTCTCCATTCGCACGGGGATAATACAGAGAAGATTTCAGGTGCACGATTCCTCTTTGTTTTAGGAAATTTGTGAATTCAGTTGATGTGAACTGAGTACCATTGTCACTCACTAACTCCTTTGGATTACCTTCCCGTGAAAAGGTTGCTATGAGGAACTGAATGATTGTTGCAGTATCAATCTGTGCCACAAAAGCTACTTCCGGCCATTTGCTGAAGTAGTCCACAAGCGTTACGGCATATCTGCAGTCTCTTGGTGCAGATTCAAAAGGACCAACGATGTCGATTGACACTTTTTCCCATGCGGCATCAGGCAAAGGCACAGGTTGGAGTGGGGCATTGTAGGTAGTAACTGACTTGTCGTTTTGACTGCATGTAGTACAGTCTTTGATGAGTGATTCAACTTGTGCGTCCATTTTAGGCCACCAGTAAAGTTCTCTGAGGCGTTGTTTTGTTCTGACAATGCCCTGATGAGTCTCATGTGCAATGTCTATGAGCCTTTTCTGCAGTGACCCTGGAACCACGAGGCGGTGAGTGCCTCTGACCACGCAGTCATCCAAAATTGCCAGTTCATCACGTATCAGGTAGTATGGCTGTAGGTCATGGTCAAGTACTTTTTTTTTTCTTGGCCAAGGCTTTTGTAGCTGTGCGCGAAGTTTGGTCAGCACAGGGCACGAGTTACTCTCTGCTTTGAAGTCCGCCTGAGTGACTGCTTGAATGTCGTCCAGTATTGTTGCGACTGACTCCACGGTCTCGGTATAATCCATGTTTGTCGCAGGAAGAGGTAGTCTGGATAAGCAGTCGGCGATGCTGTTCAGTGTTCCAGCTCTGTACTGGACCTCATAGTCAAACTCCATTAAGCGAGCAGACCACCGGGCAACTCGAAGTCCAGCTCGATTATTTCCCTTGGTAGTCAGGAGTGTAGTTAGAGCTTGATGGTCAGTGCGTAACAGGAACTTCCTTCCCCAGAGCCACACACGCCACTTTTCAGCAGCCCAGACACATGCGAGAGCCTCTTTTTCAACAATCGAGTACTTTCTTTCAGCATCTGATAAGCTGCGGGAGGCGAAAGCGATTGTGTCTTCCTCTCCGGCCTCATTTACCTGTGTCAAAACAGCTCCAAGTCCGTAATCAGAAGCGTCAGTTGAGACCACTGTTGGTTTGTTTGGGTCAAACAGTTTCAGTGCTGGGCTGTTGACAACCATGTTCTTGACTTGATCAAAGCTCTTTTGTGCTTCATCATTCCACTTGAATGTCGTATTCTTCCGCAACAGAGCTCTCATTGGCTCGACCAGGCTGGCGTAGTTAGGTATAAATTTGCTATACCATGCACTTAGGCCCAGGAATGAGCGCAGGGTGGCTGCATCAGTAGGAGCAGGCGCATTCAGGATTGCAGTCACATGGCCATCGCTTGGCTGTAAGCCTTCAGGTGAGAGTCTGTGGCCCAGGAATGTCAGTGTAGTCTGACTGAAGAGGCATTTTTCCTTGTTGAGCTGCAGACCCGCTTCCTGGATACGCTTCATTACAGCTTTCAGGTTAGCGTCATGTTCTTCCTGTGAGGGCCCATAGATTATGACATCATCTAGGTAACACTTAACCCCCTTTAATCCACTGAGTATTTTTGTCATCATTTTCTGGAATGCTGCAGGGGCTGAACTTAGTCCATAAGGAACTCTGCGGTATCTGTACAATCCTTCATGTGTAATGAAAGCAGTGAGACCTCTGCTCTCCTCATGCAGTTCCAGTTGATGGTAGGCGCTTTTCAGATCCAAGGTAGAGTACATCCTTGACCCACGCAGTGCAGCTAGTACGTCCTCGATCAGTGGTAATGGGTGGCTGTCGGGGACCACTGCCTTGTTAGGTTCTCTCATATCCACACACATGCGGATTTTCCCGTTCTTCCTCCTAGTGACTACAATAGGGGAAACCCATTTGGATGAATCAACTCCCTCTATGATTCCCTGCTTTTCCAGTTCATTCAGCTCTGCAGTGACGGTATCACGTACAGAAAGTGGCAGGCGTCTGAGTTTTTGTTGCACTGGTTTAACATCTGTGCGTATCTGCACCTTATGCACAAAGCCTTTGGCATGTCCAATGTCCAAAATGGTTGTAGTTTCAGGGAGCTTAGGTAACTGTGAAAGCATGGCACAGTCCACTGTTGGTTCCACCAACTTTCCTCCTTTAATCTCTATGTTGAGGTCTTCACATAGATCCAGCCCAATGAGGGGTGTACCAGACTTTACAATGTTGAAAAATCCAGTTGCAGTCCTCTGTTGGTATGTTACTGTTGCTTTAAGACGTCCAAAAACTTTTAGGTTCTGTCTTGAGTATGTCAACAGTTTTACTGTAGGTGGGCTTAGTGTACTTGTGCTGAAGTTGTCTCTGTACAGTTTTCGGGTAGTATTGAAACAGCAGATCCTGTGTCAACTAACATGTCACTTGTATGTGTACTTGTAGCTGATGTAGCCAGAGTGAAAGTTCCAATTAATTTTCCTCGGACATCAGTCTTCTTGCCAACATTTAGGACAGTCACTTCAGGCAAACTCACTTCATTGACTGACTTAGCAGAGGATTTGCACACTCTGGAATAGTGACCTATCTTCCCACATGTTTTGCATGTACCTTCTTTAGCTGGGCATGACTGGTCGTTAGCAAGGTGATCAGCAGAGCCACATCTGTAACATTGTTGACTGGCATCATTCCGTTTTCCCCCTTTGTGCTTAAACTTGTCTTTGGGGTTTCCCGCCTTCTTATTTCCCTGTCTGTAGACTGCAGAGACTAGTTTCGTTCCACTCTCTGTGAACGTTTTTGCATCAGCAACGGCGATTTCAATTCGTCTGGCTAGTGTAAGTGCCTTGTCAAGAGTGAGCTCAGATTCCAACAACAGTCTTTCACGTATACGAGGCACACACGTTTTCTCCACTATCTGATCACGTAGCATTTCATTTTCCATTGTACTGAAATTGCACGTTTTCACTAGCTCACGCAGCGCTGCCACATAATGATCCGTTGACTCACCCATAGCTTGAGCGCGCTGCCGAAAACGGTACCTCTCCGCGACCACGTTGACATTCGGGGTGAAAAAGGTTTGCAAAGCCAGTAAGCTACCACCGTAGGTATCCTCAGTAAGCGGCAAGGTATTGTACAACCTTTGTCCTTCTGTTCCCAGACAGTGAATCAGCAGGGCTCTTTTTCTCTCCGCGGAAAATTCTTGACCTCCGATAGCTAGCAAGTAGTTGTCGAATAGCTTCCCCCAAGCCTCGAACGTAATCTTCGGCTCTCCCGGGCACTCCAGGAACGCAGAGGGCGGTTGTAAACCGAGTAAAGCCATTCTTTTATTTCTTTATCCTCGTCGCCACTTGTTATGTTGGGTGTGTAGTAATAACCAACACGAACGCGTTACTTTCCAGTCAACATCTTTATCTCCGTTCTTGTATCCTTCATTACCTCTTCTTCTCTCCTCCCCTAGCCCTCTCTCATACCGTCTCACTCACTACGCCCCCTAGAGGCTGTACAATGTAACTGCAATAACTGTATGAGTAATTCAATGCAGTAGTGAACACAACAATGGTGTGATCTGGAATGCGTTTCATTGCCAATTATATTTGTCATGGAAGGAGGCTTTACACACGTTTCCTTGACCCTTTGCAGATCCCCAGCCGCTCACAGTTCCTGCTATCTCTGAGAAGGTACACCCTGAGCAGCATCGCAATGACGAGAGCCCCGTACCTCAAGACCTAAACAAGGAGCTCCAAGATCTCGTAGTGATTAAACAGGAAGAGGAAGAAGTATCACTCTGGAACTGCCAGAGAGAAGCTCAGCTTCAAAGACAGCAGGATGTCAATGCAGAACGAGGGCATGATGAAGACCAAGCTCATTCTTCACATGTTAATCTGGGAAGTGAAGAACACAGATACAAACTCTCTAAACCCAGTAGTTGCACAGCTGAGCAGATGAAACCAAACTTTGGAGAGGCACCCCAGGAAAAAGAATCGACCCGCGAGACACTTTTTGTAATAAGTCCTGCCTTTTCTGTAGTTCAGAGTCAAAAAGTTGAAAGTGTTGATGAGAAGAAGCCATATATTTGTACTGTTTGTGGTAAATGTTTTAGCCACACAGCTAACATGAGAAACCACATGCGGGTTCATACTGGTGAGAAACCTTATAGCTGCAAAGAATGTGGCAAAAGATTTATCGAGGCAGGAAATCGAAATACTCATATGAGGATTCATACAGGGGAGAAACCATTTCCATGTATTGTATGTGGGAAGTGGTTTCGTCATAGGTCTGGCGTGAACATGCACATGAAGATTCACACTGGTGATAAAGTATATGCTTGTAAAGTATGTGGCAAAACGTTTACAGAGTCTGGAAATCTGACAACTCACATGAGGATCCACACACAGGAAAACCCGTATCCATGCACTATATGTGGGAGGAACTTTCGACATAAGTCTAGTATGAAAATACACATGAACACTCACATGAAAGATGTAGTTAGTGGCCACATAGACACCAAAGTTGACACCAGATAAAGTGCATCTGTTGCATACATCCATTGAGTTGACATTTGTCATAGTGATAGTGGGAACATGAATGACAACTGCCTATAAAAGAAGAAAGTATATTTCTGTTAAAATAGTTATTATATAATATATATATATAATTGTATTTATTTTTGGTTGGTGCCGATTTCATATTTGAAGATTTATACAAAGAAATTCAAAAAACTCCTTGATGTTTCTTTGCCAGAAGGTCTATGAAAAGCTTATTTTGAGTATAGTAGTAGTCCACATGTTTGCCATCCTTTTTGTGGCAGAGAGAGAAACCATTTACAAATGTTGCTATGGGAAACTACATTTTGCCATTTATTTGAAATTGGTTGTAGGCATCAATACCACCAGAATGCTCTACCAAATTAGTTCCTTTTGCTCACAGGCCCCTGGTACTAATGATCCAAGCAATTTGCTAAAAACAAAATTTGTATTAATGTATATAAGCAGAATTTAATAAACCAGATGAATATGGTTCAACAGAATTCTATTTTGTTGTTTGTTTTGTTTTAAACAGTCTATTGCTTTAAGAAATGTTTTGACTAGTCATCAACAGTTGTTCCCTTCTATAAGACACTGAGCATGCTTGCTGGCCTGTATACCGTGGCAAAGAGAGCAAACATTTATAAATGTTGCAATGGGAAACAACTTATTTTATTTATTTTTATAAAACAAACCAAGAAAATATGTTGGATGTAACCATCAATACCACTTGAATGGTCTATCCGATTATTTTCTGTTAATCACATTACCTGGTAATAGTGATCCAATCCAGTTGCCAGAAGCCAAGTTATTATTCATTTATATTAGCACTTCAAACCAAATTAAAAAGTTATGACATTTGTCTTTTCATTTGTTTGGGTTCAAACATAATCTGTTGCTTCAAGATATGTTTAGACAAGTGACTTTCCAGCCAAAACACTTCCACACTTCAAATGAAAGTTGCATTAATAAATCCATATAATTTGTATGCGTGTTTTCCAGTGTCCTAGTG
The DNA here is from genome assembly GCF_021917145.1 of Hypomesus transpacificus. Taxonomy (NCBI): domain Eukaryota; kingdom Metazoa; phylum Chordata; class Actinopteri; order Osmeriformes; family Osmeridae; genus Hypomesus; species Hypomesus transpacificus. The sequence goes on from NC_061070.1 coordinate 17,989,434, forward strand.
TTTTATCTGGTGTTCTTTTTGAGGAAGGCCAGTTTAAAAGTGTTAAGTAAAAATACATTTCCCACAATTCCTCTTCACAGAACTGTAGCATCAAAATGCGACGTTGCCTAGCGCAACGGCAATGTGTTTACGTCAGGAGAGGCTGCTACATTTTACCCCAAGACCTAAGAAATATTTAAGTCAATTCAATGCCAAAGATAAGGTTAATACCGTCTGAATATTATTAGGTAGCGCTAACGTAACTTATCTAGCAATATTTGCAAGTTATTATTGCTAGCATGTTGTCACGTTAATGATACTGTTAAGCTATCCGGCTATGGTGATGTAGGCTAGCTAATTCAACATTTTGTTCTTTTGCACGAAAAGCAGTGACACGCTGTGGGATTTGGCAGCCGCAGAAGTTTATAGTCGGGAGACTGGGTCGGCAGAGGAGGATGGCAAGGACGAGAGGACCGTTTTCAACGAGAGGACAGTTTTCTTTATGGGAAACAAGGCAGGGGTAAGCACCGAAGTCGCTAGACCTAATTAAGGCTGCAACTCAATACTGAAGATAACCTTAGCTTGAAAATTGTGGTACGGCTTTGTAACTTGTCTACTTAACATATTTTCAATACAATTTTAGGGTAAAACCTCGATCTTACTGCGATGCCTTGAACGGTGAGTATCGATGACACGATGTAGCATAAATAATTTGCAAGTCAAATATTGTGAATTTCGCATTAATACACAAGACAAAGGCATGAGTGTGACATGGTTCTCCCAGAGTTCCAATATGAGCGAAAACCTAGTTGAGGTGATGTTGGACCGTATACATTGGTACATATTGTAAGTAAACCTATAAAATCGGTGTCTCCCAGGGATGAAGCTCCGAAACCCACGCTAGCTCTCGAGTACACTTTTGGCAGACGGGCCCGAGGACACAACACAGTAAGATACCCTAATTAAATGCATAGGAGCTAGCTAATTAAAGACACCAGTTAAAAGCATAAATATCATATTAATTCATGACTGAGCATAAATAGCCTATTCATTCATGACTGAGTATATATAATCAAACATATAGTACAGGGTTAGAAGAACTGCTTAGTGCAAGTCCTGAATGGCCTGATTGAATGGCCTGTAATGTGCTTAGATGTTTTGCCTGAGTCTCCTTCTGTATTCCAGCCTAAAGACATCGTCCACCTCTGGGAGCTGGGTGGAGGTACTTCCCTATCAGAGCTGGTTCAGATTCCCATCACGGCTGACAATGTCAGGTCAGCGAAATCAGATCTTCTCTTACCCTACAGTGATGAGGTGTCACATGGTGTATCTTGCATTTTCCATCATATCCAAAGTGAAAGCCTGTATACTATTTACATCACTGTTAATGTGTGTGTGTGTGTGTGTGTGTTGATCACAGGGCTTTGTCTGTGGTCCTGGTCCTTGACCTGTCCAAACCCAACTCCATGTGGGGCACCATGGAGAGGCTGCTGCAAGCGACTCGTGCCCAGGTAGAGAAAGCCTGCTCCCAGCCACGCAGGACAGGAGAGTCCCAGGCTAGCTCCAAGCATCAGGCCCTAAACAACCCCCCGCGAGTCCTCCCTAAAGACCACTGTGTAAGAACTCCAAACACTGACCGTAGAAAAAGACACCGGTGTTAAAATGCCTTACTGTTTGTCAATCATAAGCTTCCTTCCCTACTCAGGACAGGGAGTTGATTGACCCATTCCCAGTGCCACTGGTGATAGTTGGCACCAAGTTTGATATCTTTCAGGTACATTTTAGGATTACACAACCTTTTTCTAAGTGTGGGTTATGAAGTTATAAATATACTGTATTCATATAAACCCTCACCCTATTTTCCAGGACGTTGACTCTGAGAAGAGGAAAGCGATCTGCAAGACCCTAAGGTTTATCGCTCACTACTACGCAGCATCTCTCATAGTAAGGTTTCAGTTCAGCTATGCCACCACCAATATCACCACTGACTGTCACTACCAAACAGTGGACCAGAAACAAGCAGTTCATATTGATAGTTTCTGAACATCGGCCTCTAACTAGCTATCACTGTTCATTCTCCATCTCAACCCTCCCACCTCCAGTTCACCAGCAGCAAGTCAGAGAGCCTGATGTCGAAAACCAAGAGTTTCTTCACGCACCTTGGTTTTGGAGCTGAGAGAAGGTGATCTGCAATTTAGTTGCCACTGTCTTCTTGTTTGTGCTCCCCCCCCCCCCCACACACACACAAAAACACACCAATCTACTGTTATAGACCCCTGTCTGTATTGCTGAGTCAGTCAGCATAGCACCTGCTACTCAGATCCATGTTTCAGTAGGTGTATGGGGTGGAATAGGCCTTCAGGACGTGTCCTGGGACTGTGCGCCTGTGGGGAAATGTTCTACTCTTAATCTTTTATTTGTTACCAACTTGTGGTCTCCCTGTGTCCCATCAGCAAGTCAGTGTCATGTGATTCCAGTAAGCCCTTGATCGTCCCTGTTGGAATGGATTCTCTCAGCCAGATAGGTGAGTTTCGGTGTAGTTAGTGCCCCCATGTGGTCAGAAAGTTCTTTTTTATTTGAATGTATCTATCGTCTGCTGCAGGTTCACCCCCAACGCCAGACGTGGATATCGTGTCTCTTCATGCCAAAAACCCTCTGGATCTGTGGAAGAAGGTGTTTGAGCGAATCTTCCCGCCTGAGGTAATCATTTTTCTTCTTCTCTTTCATTCTTTTTTTTTTTACATTTATTTTTTACTCTCCCTGATCTTGTTTCTTCCTGTCCTCCAGAGCACCAGTGACCATAAGGAGCTGAAAGACCCAGCCAAGGACCCCCAGTACAGTGAACCCCAGATAGATGCCATGAGGATCCAGAAAGATCAGGTACAAACCACATGACTCCGGATCACCAGCAGACTCTAGTTTACTTGATCAAGACCTTATCGGTCCAGTCTTTAACCCTCTTATAACTTACCCAAGGTCTTCCTTGTAGTAATAGGTTAAAAATCCATTACATCTATGATGTTTATCTTTTTTTACGACTTGTACTCTATGATACAAAGTATCACTTTAGTCTGACTGGCTGTACGATTGTCTTGGTCATGTAACAGTTTAATGTGCAGTAATGACCCACAGGTGAGGCTGGAGCCAGATAAAGGCACTGTCAGTGAGCCATGGGATTTAAACCTGAGTAACCCTTCCTAAACTGTCTGCAAGGTGTTATCACAGACATTACATTTACATTTATTCATTTAGCAGACGCTTTTATCCAAAGCGACTTCCAAGAGAGAGCTTTACAAAGTGCATAGGTCACTGATAATAACAACAAGATAGCCCCACAGCAGACATCACCTGAGGCTGTGCTTCCAACTTCCCCATTGGACAGCGAGTGCTAGCAAGGGTGTGGTCAGCCAATAGGAGTAAAGATGTTCAAGGACTGTCGGTGCCAGCTAGACTGTATCGTTGGGCAGTTTTAACACGTGTCTGGCCACTGCCAGGCTATCCAAACACAGGCCATATGCATCACAAACACGTGTGTGTTCATATTTAATGTCCACCAAAGTATGTCTCTTTGATCCTCAAGTTTCTGGTGTCAACTCAGACTGCTAAGATGCTGCACTTCTGTTATTCATTCGAGAGAAGCTTTGTAAATGTATTGAGTTAAAGTGACACTGCATTAGAGCAATTTTAAACTCTTTGTTTTAACTGTGTTCTTTTCATTTCATGAAAACTAGGTGCATTGCTTTTGATTGAGCTTGTCTTCTATGTCAAAGCAGGTGTTGTTCCTCTGATGTTGAATTGCACTGTGTCCTCTATGTACAGGAACTGGAGCAGTACAAGAGGAATGTCTCAAAGTCCTGGAAGGGACTACAGCTGGACTCCTAACAGCACAGGCCACGTGTACCTCGACAGGATAGTCAGAGAAAGTTGTCTGAAACTTGTACCTCCCTTTGTCCTTGTGTAGTATGTTTTGTAAGACTTGTTTTATATCCTGAAAATAACGACCCATTCATGCATGAGTTATATTTTTGCCTTCAAAAGGTGTCTTGTGTATTTTGTAAAATAAATTATTTATTCTAACAGTTTCGTATGGAAGCAAATGAGTGACAATGTTTTGAACTTTAAAAGGCACTGAATACATCATATTTAAATTTAAACACCACCTAACTTGTTGATTTTGAATTAGACCTCTTTACAATTGGAATCTGAATTGATTTCAATAAAAAATCTAATCCGATCCAATAATTCAAGATCAGAAATTCAGGTTGCTCATATTCAAACAGCTCAAAATATTGTGCAACCTGAATTTCCAAACCTCGAACCTTCTTTTTTACATTGAAATAAAAATACAAATTAATTAATATTTAAATTGTAAAGAGTTGAATTCACCAGTATAATGTCACCATTTTATACGTCCAAGTTTAAAATACCTGGGATCCACCTTTCACACCTTTGTCACAAAACAAATTATCTACATACAGCTAGTGGGATATTGCAAATGAAGATACACACCAATAGCCCTACTGCAGTGCCATAAACCAGAGCATTTAGCTAAAGAAAGTGGAAAAGTACCCTTATCACCGTTGCAGTCATTGTAAATGCACGAGCGCTTAAAAATCAGATGGATTCTGATTGGTTGTCAGTTCCTAGTTCATCAGATGAAGAAAAAAAAAGTTTTGAAAGTGATTCCAACGATATCGTTCCTTTATATAGTTTGTCGTTATTGTTGTGGTGTGGACTGGACTATGCCACAGCATTTTTTATATATAGAACGATTCTTAGAATTATATCTTTAGTTATAGTTGTCGTTATCATCCTTGATCTGAACGGGCCTTAAAACGCATCTTTACTGTTTCTATGGATTATTCTGAGGTAAAAAAAAAGCGATTTCCCCTTGGGGGATAGTGTTTCTCTACTGCTGTGTTAGCACCATGTCATCTGTCTTGTTATTTCCTTATGCCCTGAGGACAGTGAATATCTTTGTTTCTGTGGCTACAGTACAAAGACAAGCGTCCTTTAGCCGTGTGCTCATGATGACAGACTCAGGCAGGAAGTGGTCATCGGTCAGTTCCGTACGAGGTGGTCTCTGATCTTGTAGCTGATAACCCCGAGCAGCACCAGGGCTGGCAGGAAGGCATAGAGCAGGAGGAAGTCCAGAGTGAAGCGGGACAGAGCTCCTGGGTAACCCTGGTCAATGATCTGACCTCCATCTGTGATCAGACAAGCACCGGGTACACTGGTCTGACCTGGGGGATGATGTCATCACAAAGGGACAGGAATTAGATAACGGATAGTCCCTGCTCTAAAACAACTCTAAAAGCGTAGGACATTTGAGATTTATACACAATAAGATGTGTCTTTGTAGTTTTTAATGCAAATATTTAAACAGATGCGACAGTGTTTACTGGAAAGACCATTAGTTTTGTGTGTCACTCACTGCAAGTGAAGTTGAGACCGTGGAACTCGTTGACGATGAGCAGCTCACAGCCGTACTTCTGGAAGGTGAGGTAGCTGAGCCACTGGAACACCACAGGCATCTGCTGGGTGCTCCTACGGAGGGGGGTGAGGGACAAACTTAGCACTAGCTTCCTCTCTCAACCATGCTCTCACAGGCAGGGTTACAAAACAAACACATTGACTGTGGGGTTCCATTCCATGATTGGAACCTCAGAACCTTCACATAGCCGGAGAATCTCAATAAACTCAAGGAAACCGAAGGACGGGTTGTCATTTGTACTGACAACTTCCACATGGCCAGAACGGATCTCCAGCAGCGCTTCACATGTTGGGTCATGGTCTCACCTGAGGAAGCCAGAGCCCACCATGATGCCTGCCACGTTGAGCAGCGCCACGCCGCTGTTGACCATGTTGGGGTTCTGCACCACGCCCAGCAGCACCAGGGTCAGCAGCTCACCCACCACGTGAGGGACCAGGATCACGGCTGCGAAACACAGGAAACGCCACGTCTCTGGGAACATCCCCACTGTCCTGGGAGAGAGAGGGAAGAGGAGGTGGGGGTCAGGTGGCTGAGCGGTTAGGAAAACGGGCTATTAATCTGAAGGTTGCCAGTTCGATTCCCGGGCCGTGACAAATGACGTTGTGTCCTTGGGCAAGGCACTTCACCCTACTTGCCTCGGGGGAATGTCCCTGTACTTACTGTAAGTCGCTCTGGATAAGAGTGGCTGCTAAATGACTAAATGTAAGAGGAGGAGGAGGATGGGATCATGTGTATGCCATATTCACAGGTCAAGTAAAACATACATGAAAACAGTATTCTCCACCTAGTGAACAAACACTCAAACACTAATATACACACACACTTACCAGTAGAGGAAGGAGGAGAATATGAACACGCTGACAATGCTGAAGGGTAGGATGTGGACGATGTAGGCCAGGAACATCTGCCATTTACTGTACAGACCATCCTTACTCTCCTGGTCACTGATAGCCCGCAAGGCAGGGACTACACACACACACACAGGACAGAGCAGAGGGTTATTTCACTTTAACCGGTGCTTAGGTGGGGTATTTCTCAAAATTTTCTGTGTGGATTCTTCTTCTCCAATCACCGGTCCTTGCTCTGCACTGCTACCAGTGTCTCCCACCCTATAACACTGTCAGGTAGGGTAGAGCATGCGGTGGACACTCACACAGAGCGACAGCGTTCAGCATGCCCGTGTAGGGCGACGCCCCCATGGACTGGTAGATGATGCCTATCCGGTCCTGTACCGCCCCCTTGCTGACGTCCAGGTCCAGCCGCATGACGAAGAAGGCCACGAAGAGGCCGTAGATCAGGTTCTGGGACAGACGCATGAGGACGCCCATCCTGTCTCTGGACAAGTTCCTCACCGTCCTCCTACACACATGAGAGAGAGAGAGAGAGAGAGAGAGAGAGAGAGAGAGAGAGAGAGAGAGAGTGAGAGAGAGAGAGAGAGAGGTATGGAAAATTCGATATCTCATTCATTTTCAATTCAAATTTGAGTGGAGGGGGGAGCAGTGTTTTGACCTGAGGAGCACAGCCAGCTTGGTGAGTCCGCTGGGAGACTCTGTGCTCTTGAAGGGGATGCCGGGTTTGTCTGTCCTCAGACTGCTCTGCTCGATCTGGCGCAGCATGCTCCGGTAGATCTCTGAGCTCTGATAGGACGAGGTGATGTCGTGCATGCGGCTGTAGGTGGCGGCCTCTCTCTCGCTGTTCCGAGTGTCCACCGACGTCAGGTCCACTGGAAGCCAATCAGAGGACAGCTGGATGAGAGAGGGGTCAGGGCTGATGACAGGTAATAGTTAGGCCGGATGTTGGAATGGAGTCGGGTGAAGCTATGTGCTCGGTACCGTAGATATCAAAAGGGTTGCAGTAGTCGGGACACTCGTAGCCGCTCTGGCTGAAGAAGTCCACCATCTCCCCCGGCTGTCCACAGAAAACCATCTCTCCTCTGCTCATGATGGCGATTCTGCTGAAGACCTGGTGGCGCAGAAACACATGAACGTTCAACACTAAAAAATTCATAATCGAAGTTTAGATGGAGGCAGCTTCAATCTTTCTCACCCTAAAGAGCTCAGAACGTGGTTGGTGGATGGTCACTATGACGATACGGTCCCTCCTGGCCAGCTCTGCCAGCAGCACCACGATCTGATTGGCGGTCATGCTATCCAATCCTGTTGTAGGCTCATCCAGAAGGATGACCTCTGTAATGACATTGCCATGTTAAGCACATTAAAGGCAGGATTGGTACATTTTGTGAACTTAGAAATGTTGGCTTGAAAATATCCCAACCCTCCCTCCAAAGCCACTCCCCTAAAACACATAAATGCTCTGCCTGACTACTGCTGGGAGGTAGGTAGCTAGACAGATAAGTAGCCTGTGTAATCATTGTATTAGGATGTGAAGTTTATTTTAGCAAATATGACAAAAAGTGCATCTCTACATTACCGAGCCTGCCTTTAAGCTACACAAAACAGAAGTTATACAAAAGAAATGAAATCAGCTGGTGCTAAGTTTTAAAAGCTTTACTTTTTTAAGTGGGACAGACCTCTCAAAGGGGAAGTTCTGTTAAAGATAATGTTTTTTTCTGTTAATTTCTCTAATTAGGACAATTAAAAGATTGCCTCTTTATATGAAGGCTGAGTGGAATTAGCAGAAACATTAATTGTGTGTGATTAATTCATTTCCTGGTTGATTGAAGAGGCAGCGAATGGAAACTCTCATTACTGCGGCCCACTATTAAAAAGGAGAGTGGACTGTCTAATCCTGAATGAAGCCTGAGACCCCTCGACCCCCCTGGGGGGTCCCCTGGCCCTGATAAAGTCCACCTGGGACCCCCCCAAGACCACCCCCACCACTCTCCATAGGATCCGTCTTAATCCAGAGTGTGTGATAACCCTGTTTTTCATCACCTCCATCCCTCCTTTTGCCTTGGCTGCCATCAGTCACTTTATTCCCAGAGCAGGATAACCTCTCCTAATACTTGACGAGAGACGGACTGGCTGTGATGAACTTCTTCTTTATTCCAGGTGGCGCTCTTGTATCGTAAATACACAAACGCAGTCCCCCTTTTGACGTTGTCTAACGTTAAATAATAAAACATTCATGTCCTTTAAGAGGCTTCTTCCTGGGTAGTGTAATTCTGAGCGGGCACAGCCACAGACAGCCTGTTTGTACTCACTGGGGTCCTGAAGCAGCTGGCTGGCGATAGACACCCTCCTCCTCTCCCCCCCAGAGATCCCTGGGAAGATCCGTCCTCCGATCACGCTGTGAGCCACATGGCCCAGACTCAGCTCCGCCATGACGGACGACACCTGTGTCCATGATCAGTGTTTACATTCACCCATGACATCATCCCTGCCTACGCTCTGTGGAATGTCGGAACTCACAGGGCGGTGCTGCGCTGGGTAAGTAAATGAAGCGCACCTCAAATATCAGACAGAATTTTGCGAATGGCATAAAGTCTGTTTGTGTCAAAAGCCCAGTGTGCAGTTGTGATAGCAGCAGGGTGGTGTGCAGTGTGTAGTTGTGATGGCAGCAGGGTGGTGTGCAGTGTGTAGTTGTGATGGCAGCAGGGCGGTGTGCAGTGTGTAGTTGTGATGACAGCAGGGTGGTGTGCAGTGTGCAGTGTGATGGCAGCAGGGTGGTGTGCAGTGTGCAGTGTGATGGTAGCAGGGTGGTGTGCAGTGTGCAGTGTGATGGTAGCAGGGTGGTGTGCAGTGTGCAGTGTGATGGTAGCAGGGTGGTGTGGGGGCCATAGGAGCCTCGTGGACTACCTACCCTCTTCTGGATGAGCTCAGCAGAGGTTCCCTTCAACGCCAGCTGGGCCGTGAAGGAGAGCGTCTCCTTCACTGTCAGGTAGCTCAACAAGTTATCACTCTGGTGGAGGGGGGAAGTCAGCAGAGAGGAGGAGAGGGGAGGATAGAGGAGGAGAAGGGAGGAGAGGTAAGAGGAGAGGGGAGGATAGAAGAGGAGAAGGGAGGAGAGGTAAGAGGAGAGGGGAGGATAGAGGAGAAGGGAGGAGAGGTAAGAGGAGAGGGGAGGAGAGAGGAGAGGTAAGAGGAGAGGGGAGGATAGAGGAGGAGAAGGGAGAAGAGGTAAGAGGAGAGGGGAGGATAGAGGAGAAGGGAGAAGAGGTAAGAGGAGAGGGGAGGATAGAGGAAAAGGGAGGAGAGGTAAGAGGAGAGGGGAGGATAGAGGAGAAGGGAGGAGAGGTAAGAGGAGAGGGGAGGATAGAGGAGGAGGGAGGAGAGGTAAGAGGAGAGGATAGAGGAGAAAAGAGGAGAGGAGTAGACTCTTACCTAAGAAGCTACATCAGGTACAACAACTTTATGTTCTCTCAATTTTGATAAACCCTTCCTGTATTTGAACTCTATCCCAGTGTCTCCAACGTTCTCACTCCCTCTCTATCTCTGTCTCATGGATGAAATTAGTTCACGGTTCATTTGAAACTGCTCCAAGCAAAATTGTGTGTATGCGTGTGTGTGTGTGTGTGTGTCTTGAAACGACTGTAGAGCTGTTTATCAGCACTCCTTCCCCTACAGGGACCAGAGACAGCGGTGAACCTGGTGACACTGCCGGTCACCTTAATTAAACGGCAGGTGCCTGGACTGCTACACTTCCAACCCCAATTCCTCAGTCCTTCTTAATTACTGAGAAATTTAATATCACCTCCTCCTTGCCGGCTTAGGACGGAAAGTTAATGACCGGCCTAATACAGAACCCCCGCGAGCCGGTAGGATTTTTATCTGCTCCAAAGTGGAGAGATTATTTCCAGCGACCGGGGTATGATTTAATTCATGCCGTGGATACACATGGACACCCATGAGAGAGATTAGCATATGGGGAGTCTGTCTTAACTCAAGTTAATTTCCCCCCAGCAGCCAGGCCACCGTTGCTTCAGTCAGAGCAGGATGTAACCGGTAGTTACCCCGGACCCGACCTCTCACCCACTCTCACTTTCTACCACTGCAGCTTTCACGGGCCAAAGCTCAGTGAAATGTCATCCAGCATAAACACACACAGCCACGAGCAGGTAGATACACAAACATATACACACTGTTATCACTTATCAGATCAGAAGTGCGGTACTAACGAATTTACGGTGAAATAAGTAACAGGGATGACCGTTTGCTCACGCATAACCAAGAGCATACACACAGAGACGCACACTGTTAAGAGATAAGTAGAGTGAATTAGCACAAGTCATATTACTAGGCCGTGCACTGCAGGTTGCATGTGTGTGTGTGTGTGTGTGTGTGTTAACTGGCTGACGCCATGCTAAGGGAGCTCATGGGGTTACCTGAAGCACATAGGAGAAACAGTCTTTGTACTGCTCTCTCTTCAGTTTCCTCCCGTTGATGGCCACCTCACCCAGGAGCTCACCAGCGTTCCCAATCCTGCCTGAGATGGCGTCCATGAGGGTGGTCTTCCCTGAGCCTACCACACACACACAAACACACACACACGCACACACACACACACACACACACACACGCACAGTTCTAGTGTGGTTGAGCGATGGTTCTCTACAGGGCTGTGCGATAAAGGAGATGGTTCTTCACAGCGATGTACACTGTACCTGAGTTTCCCAGAATGCCCATAATCTGACCACTGTCCACATGGAAGGAGACATCGTTGAGGATCTGACGAGTCCACTTCTTCCTGTAGGAGGGAAGATCCCACCAGGGGCCCAAACGCTCACTGGACACACACACACACACACACAGACAGACACACACACACAGACAGACACACACACACACACACAGACAGACATACACACACACACACAGACAGACACACACACAGACAGACAGACAGACAGACAGACAGACAGACACAGACAAAGAGAGACACAGGTAACTTTGAATTAGTTTGAATAGGTTCAGGTACAAGTTTAAAAGTGATGTGGTAAACAGTTGTGTTTCTTAAGAAAAATGTATCACATTCAATTGTACTGGCCGGTAATCAACAATATATTTAACACATCGTTTCTTTAACGAAGTGGAAAATGTCTTCTGGATGTACGGAGGTTTTAAAGGCACTGACAATGATGGTATAGTAACTTGATAAGAGATTGCGTGACTAAACAGACCGCCAGACACCCTTACCTGACAGTGTAGGATATCTTGCTGACACTCAGTCCGCAGGAGGGCTCGTGCTGCTCAGCATGAGCTCCTCTACTCATCACGCTCTTATCCCCGACATACTTGAAGGACTCCTTAAAACTGGCCCTCGCCGTCTGTTCTTCTTCAACGGCCTCCATGGAGTACGTTCCGTTCATCTCTCAGCCCTCCGGACACCCACGGACCAGTGCAGAATGAGAGCACTTGGCAATGCTAGTGTGATTTTGTATTTGTGTTGTTTCGCTGTGTTCAATGTGTCTCTGTGATTATTTCCAGTCGGTTGCAACAGTGTCGGTGGCACCATAAACCTAGTCTGTTATCAGAAGGAACTTTGCTCGGTGGTTGTATAAAGACCATGCTGTGCTCGTGTTGGCTACAGTGAGCTAGCTAGACCGGTCTGTCACTCGACCACTTGTAACTGCGCTCAACATGGCTCTGGATGTAGTTGTTCTGTCACACCAACGCAGCGCTATGAAGCTCTAATGTAGGAGAACTATCTAACTAACAGTCTGGTCCCAGACCCCTGGTTCGACCAAGACAGGTGCGTTCTGGATTCATTATTTCACGCTTGGGGAAGAGTAGAAACGTAGGGAGAGAAGAGACGGAAGGAAGGAGGACAAACAGAAGCAGCGGACCTGTACGGACCAAGAACACGCGCGGAAGGGGGGTTGACGACCTCTTGATCACAACCTCTCGCGGACGCCAGTAACCATGGGGTCAGAGGCAGATGAGGGATCCTTGACAAAGGGGTCATCACCGAGGGTGAGTATTACAGTTAAAAAATACAGTCAGACAAAAGTGGCGAAGATTCTCACATTGCTTGCGATCCAGTCATTTCTCATGTTCAGAATGTGTCAGGATTAAGGTCAGTCTTAGTTTAACAGGCAAATAACCTGCACTTCACAAACAGAAGAGATAGGCAGGAGGTCATTTAGGTTCATCTGCTATCTTTGGGCGGGGCAGATCTGTCTCTGTCTACAATTTATCAGACGCAGCTGTGTTGTTGCATAATGCTGACTAGGTTTGATGGTTGAGGACTCCGGACCTGCTTTGGTTCCCAGCGACTGTTTCACTGCGCACTGCTGTACACACAATCACACACACAATCACACACACTCACAATGTATAAAGGAATCATTGGACAGTTAAAAGTGCCTAATGCTCCAGCAGTGGCCTTGATAAATGACCCAGGTTTTTTTTTAATAATGATTCTGTAATAAACAAAACATTTTACATTGAAAGACTATTGGGTCTCATCGAACTGTCATGCTAGGTCTGCTTGGTCCTCTGTATTGGATCTGTGTGTGTGTGTGTGTGTGTCTCTGTGTGTGTGTGTGTGTCTGTATACCCTCAGTAACCTCTCCTCTCCTCCTCTCAGAAAAGCCTGTTTTCTGTGTCTGAGGAGGACAGTGGCCTCTACTTCACCTACAGTGGAGGCTGCAACAAGCTGGAGGTCAGCAACTTGCACTATGAGGTAACCTCTTCATCATCCTCCCTCTTCAACATCCTCCCTCGTCATCATCCTCCCCCATCATCTTCCCTAACGCATGCTCTCCATGAAAATATCTTCAGGCGTAACGTTGATGTGTTGGTTCTACAGTGGCATCTACTGTGATATGTACTGGGGTGCATTTGTTTTGCATGCCAGGTCGACACTGCGGCCCAGATCCCGTGGTATGAAAGGCTGTCAGAGTTTAAGATGCCCTGGGAGATGAAGGGCGACAAGCAGACTGCCATCAGCAACCTGAACCTTCGTGTGCACAGTGGACAGATGCTGGCCATCATTGGAAGCTCAGGTACGAGGCGCTTCGATCCGCTCCACACCTATACTATAGAGTAGAGCAACTCCACGTTAACCTTCAAAAGAAGTGACCACTGGGTGCAGTGAACATTTCAAAGACCCCAGTGTGTGTGTGTGTGTGTGTGTGTGTGTGTGTGTGTGTGTGTGTGTGTGTGTGGTCCCAGGCTGTGGTAAAACCTCCCTGCTGGACGTGATCACGTGTCGTGACGAGGGCGGCTGCATGACGTTGGGTCATGTGCTGATTAACGGGCGTCCCAGTACCCCCCAGCTGGTGAGGAAGAGCATCGCCCACGTGCGCCAGGACGACCGGCTGCTGCCACACCTCACCGTCAGAGAGACGCTCACCTTCGTGGCCAAACTAAGGCTGCCCACTCACTTCACAGAGACCCAGAGAGACCAGCGGGTAAGCCTGGCCTGGCATAGTCTGGCCTGGCATAGTCTGGCCTGGCCTGGCATAGTCTGGCCTGGCATAGTCTGGCCTGGCATAGTCTGGCCTGGCATAGTCTGGCATAGTCTGGCCTGGCACATAGCTACAGCTCCGTGGGATTGGTAAAAAGTGTTGTGAACCCTAGGATGATCCTAACTTTGAGTGAAAATAAGCCCAGCCTGGTAATCAAAAAAAGACTGAGGATTCTCTCATTTAGAGAAACCGTCTCAACACTACAGAGTCTAATCAGAACCCCTCCCTAACCCTCGTTGCTCTTCCCGGCACAGGTTGATGATGTCATCGCCGAGCTGCGTCTGCGCCAGTGCGCCCACACCAGGGTGGGCAACGACTTTGTGAGGGGCGTGTCTGGAGGGGAGAGGAGGCGGGTCAGCATCGCTGTGCAGCTGCTCTGGAACCCTGGTGAGGAGGGGGAGGGGCAGGGGGGAGAGGGGAGGAAGGTGGGGTGAGGAGGAAATGTGGGGAGACAGCAACAAAAAAAGGATTTTTCCTGTATGGAGGCAACACTACACCCCAAACTAACAATACCCATAGACACTCCACACCCGATAGCTGCAGCTAACCTGCAGCTTCTCCTGTGCGGGCAGGTATCCTGATCCTGGACGAGCCCACGTCAGGCTTGGACAGCTTCACAGCCCACAACCTGGTCATCACCCTGTCCAGGCTGGCCCGGGGGAACCGCCTGGTGCTGCTGTCCGTCCACCAGCCCCGCTCTGACATCTTCCAGCTGTTTGACCAGGTGGTCCTTCTTTCCTCGGGGTCGGCCGTGTACTGTGGCCCGGCCCGGGAGATGGTACCCTACTTCACCAGCCTGGGACACCCCTGCCCGCGCTACTGCAACCCCTCCGACTTCTACGGTAGGTTGGGCGGTGTTGGTGGAGTAGGTGTAGAGACTGACGGGTAGAAAGACTGGTAGACAGACACACATAGACCCAGATATGTGACATGCAAAGTATGTATACTGTTTGATAGCCTCATATCTTTTATGATTGTGTGGTGTGTCCTCAGTGGATCTCATCAGTATAGACCGGCGCAGCCCAGAGAAGGAGGCAGAGTGTCTGGAGAGGGCTGGGGTGCTGGCCACTCAGTTTGTGGAGAAGGTCAAGGGCACGGAGGACTTCATGTGGAAGGCACCGGAGTCTTCCACCCCGTTGGAGTGTGTAAGGTAAGTCCTACTGAGCTAGCAGTTGGAGAACATCTCGAGTCCCCACACAAGCCCACAGTGCAGAGGTGATGTACGTAGAGCACTATCCGTGTGACTTCTAACTTCTCCCACCAGTGACCCGCCCAAGCTGCGGGATGAGGAAGTGATCACTGTGACCAATCAGAGAGACCGTCTTCCCGGCCGGCTGCACCAGTTCACCATCCTCTTCAGGTGGGCTCTTACCCCTGAATCTAAACAACCTTATTATCGCTTCACTAACCAGATAGCCAATTAGTGATTCTCTAAAAAGAAGAGACAAATGTAATTCATGATGGTATACCACCTGATCAAATAGCAAGTTAGCACAGGCTCACTTGGGTCATTATTACCCCCAAATGTCCCAAGAAGTGCATAGGTGGGAGAGGTCATTAGGACTGGAGGTTACTTCACCCATTAACCTCTCCTCCTCCATTTCCTCATTATTCTACTTTGCCCTCTCCTCCTCCTCTTCCTCTTCCTCTTCCTCAGGCGTCAGGTGTACAATGACTTCCGGGATCTGGTGACCATGCTGGTGCACGGGTTCGAAGCCCTGCTCATGGCCCTCCTGATGGGCTTCCTGTACTTCGGGGCGGGGGAACAGAGGCTGTCCCTCCAGGACACGGTAGCTCTCCTCTACATGATCGGAGCGATTACGCCGTTCGCTGTGGTGCTGGACGTCATAGCCAAGTGTGAGTGAAGCTGCACTGTCCAGACAGACGACTGGTGGCTGTTTGATCTCAGTCAAAACAAGTTTGAGTCAGTATGAGGACAAATTGAATATCCTGATGCTACTTTAATGAGCAGATTTGTTGTTGTTGTCAAGATAGGATCTTGCTTACGATCTCTGAACCCACAGGTCACTCTGAAAGAGCCATGCTGTACCACGAACTGGAGGACGGCATGTACTCAGTCACCTCCTACTTCTTTGCCAAGGTAATACATCGACTAAATTCACTAACTCCACTCTGAACTCCTTAAGTCCCAGACCAATCTCTACAATCCTGGGCTCTTCACCTAACTGCACTTACACACTCAGCCACCAGGGGTCAGTAAAGCTCCATTTATCAGATAGCCATTTATAAAACTGGTGGTGCTGCAGCCTGTCTTGGTAAATAGGGAGAGGGTGGTGAGTCTATACGTGTGTGTGTGTGTGTGTGTGTGTGTGTGTGTGTACGTACTGTATGTTGTGTGTATAATATGTGTCTCTCCATCTTCCCTAGATACTGGGGGAGCTCCCAGAACACTGTGTGTTCTCATTGGTCTACGGCCTGCCCATCTACTGGCTGGGAGGCCTAAACCCCGCCCCTGACCGCTTCCTGCTCAACTTCCTGTTTGTGTTCCTGATGGTGTACTGCAGCCGTGCCATGGCCCTGTTTGTGGCGGCGGCCCTGCCCACCCTGCAGACGTCGGCCTTCATGGGCAACGCCCTCTTCACTGTCTTCTACCTGACAGGGGGCTTCGTCATCAGCCTGGAGAACTTGTGGATGGGTGAGTGAGGAGGCTGGCATCCAGAGGGTTCTCCCCCTTGAGGAGTTTAGACTGGGAGCTTTTCCTCGTCTTCCTTGAGGGTTTCGTTTGGGTTAGGAGCAGTTCTATGGGCGTGTGTATAGCCCTCTGTGACGGTGCTTGTAAAAAGGGGCAGAGCAGATACATTTGGATTTGATTGAGAACATCCTGCTTACTGTCATCTTACCTGACTCCCTCCCTCCCTCCCTCTCTCCTCCAGTTGCCTCATGGTTCTCCCACGCCTCCTTCATGCGCTGGGGGTTCGACGGAATGCTACAGGTCCAGTTCCGGGACACCAAGTACCCCATCACCCTCGGCAACATCACTCTCAACTTAGACGGCATATTTGTAAGTACCCGATCAACCGCACATCATAGATCGACAGGAATGTATACATCAACTGTCCAGAGGGATATCAACAGTTTACCTTGATGCTAAAGCAGCTTCATGACCCTTCTCTGTGTGTGTGTGTGTTGTGATTCCAGATAGTGGAGGCCATGGATATGAACCAGTACCCGCTGTACTCCTGCTACCTGGTTCTGGTGGCAGTCTGTGTGGCTTTCATGCTCCTATACTACCTGTCCCTGAAGTTCATCAAGCAGAAATCCAGCCAGGACTGGTGAAACCACCCCAGCCTGATTTCACCAGCTGTGGGGTTCTCTCTCTACCCGGTGCCCCTCTCCTGGAGAGCGTGGTCACATTCCGTTCCATCTCCTGTAGACCGAAGCTTCATGGTTCCAACAGCAGTTTAAAAGACTCAATAGTGGACCAAATGTATTTTTTTTCCATGTTCCTAAACTAAGCTGATCTACACACAAAGTGTAGCTCAAATGTACCAACCGTGACCATATGTGTTGGGAATCTGAGATGGTGCGTCTTTATAAAATTCAAATCAAACAAATTATTTTGTTGCAGTACCTCTGTCAGCCACTGGATGGCAGCCAAGTACTGCCTTCCCTGAAGAAGGGTCCTGAATGATGGAATTTCTTCCTCTTCTTTATTTTGTCTTGGCAAATGATTAGAGTGCTACTCTGGCAGATATCCATCTACAGCTTTAGCTTGTTCCATTTTCAATCTTCTTTTATACAGCTTAATCTTTTTTGTATATGTAAGGTTATTAAGCTTAACAATGTGTGTGCCAGTATAGCGGCTCCTCTGAAAAGCTTCGGAGAGGTTTAGTAAGTCACACTCTGAAAAGGGGTTTGTGTTGCAGATGAAAGATTATGAAAGTTTTTTTGCACTGGTGCAAAAGCCTGATAAATATATTGACCAAATCTTTAGGGTCAAAATTAATAAAGGATTAAATTGTTTGAAGCTGGTCTACTTGAGATATGTTCCAGCCATGTCTTCCTCTACTAAAACTCTACACTGATATACAAAGCTATAGAATTTAGAGCATACATTCACTTAAGGGAGATGCTGGAATATTCTCTAAATCCATACAGGGAGAATATCTAGGATAAGATAGAGAGCCCAGCTGCCATATTTACTGTCATATTCATAACAAGTGTTGGGAGGTCAGTGCCCTTGGCTACACCACCAACTGGCAGCAGAGTAAGAAAGACAGGAAGGAGGGAAGGCGAGGAGACCCTAGGTAGAAGACATGGATAGACTGGAGGTCTAGAGAGTCAGGGTGCATTTGATTCGGTCACCCACCACCCCAGGTGAGAAGGTGCATCTCTCTGGCCAAGCTCCAACTCTTTCAGGCTCCAGAAAAGAGTTGAACCTTCCAATTTGCATCTTTTTATTTTAGCATAAATACGTCTGGACATCATCATCAGAATTATCATCGACAAGGTGGACGGGGCTCAACATCCAACATCAACAGCAGCACAGTATTACACAAAATCTGCTCTGAGGCTTATAAAAAAAAAAAAAAGAAGAACAAAGGCAGGACAAAAGGAGGAGAGGGTCGATGTGTCACTCCTCTGCCAGCGAGCGAGCCGGGGCCTTAGTTCTCTCCTTTAGCTTGTCTGCGTAGAACTTGTACGACTCCTAGAGAGAGAGAGAGAGAGAGAGAGAGGGGGGGGGGGGGGGGAGAAAGAGAGAGAGAGAGAGAGAGAGAGAGAGAGAGGGGGGGGGAGAAAGAGAGAGAGAGAGAGAGAGAGAGAGAGAGAGAGAGAGAGAGAGAGAGAGGAAAGAGGAGGAACAAGAGTTGGCTTGACAAGAATCCAAAACCAAGTAACTTTCCACACCCTGCATGACCACTTCACACAGTATGGTTGATGAGGTGAACTGACTGCTGTTCTGGGTTTGCTGGTTTACTGCTTTTCTTTCTCTCTCCCCAAAAAAATTATACAAATAAATTCACATAGCACCCCTGGGCCCAACTAATGGACTTCTTTAACCAATCAGACTGTTGTTTCATCTGTTAAATCCAGATTAATACACAAATAAGGGATTTGGCTCGGCCCTCCTTTCCTCCCCCCAGTCCTGCTAATTAATCGCTCCTTTCAGTCTGGAAAAAAGTGGGCTTTTTTTTTGGTGGGGAAGGTGAGTGCTTTCTGAAGATTAAAGTTGCTCTAACATTGTATATTCCCCTATTAACGGTGTAATTAAAGTCGATAAATAGCGTCAGCCATGTTGCAGGGAGAGGCAGCGGCCCTCAAATCTCCCCTTATCTCCCCTCTCCTGAGGCACTTTGTAGACGCCAGCGGAGCTGTGTGGACGTGGGGGGGGCACGGTACCTGAGATTGCCTGGTGGAAACTTAAAAAGGTGAATGGAGAGCTTGAGATGGAGGGCCCCCCCCCACCCCTCATCCATCTCGCCCCTGTTTTCTTCAGTGTGGTTAGGAAACATACCTTTCTGACAGGATGTGAATAATGCAGCGGACACTATGTGAGGTTCTCTCTCTGTCTCCAACTCTGTGGATTGGCTGAGAGGTGGAGGAGGTGCTCCTATACCTGCCTGTTGTCTCTGAGGGGCCATGCCTCGCCGTGTGTGTGTGTGACCTAGCGGGAGCTGGGGGGTACCTCAAGGTCCTGTGTTCGACTGGATCGACTCTCAGGTCAGAAGTCTGTAAACTACACCGAGAACTATGACTCACACTGAACGAAATGACTCGATAAACAAAAGCCAACAAATAAAGCAGAGGAAGGAAGCAGTGGCTTTGTGCAGAGAGCTTCTCTGGCGAGGCAGGCTGTTCACTCAGATTACCACTTTTAACCCCCACGGCAACACAACCACGATGGCAGCCATTAGACCACCAGGGCAAGAAGTGCCAGCTCCGGTTACAGTTAGTGTGTATGAGGGTGTATACATACACACAGATGCAGACAGACACATTAATGTGTGTGTGTGTGTGGGTATGAATAAACATTTAAAGACACGTTTGTGTGTGCGTGCGTGTGTGTGTGGTTCTCACAGGGGGCTCTGTAAAGGGGGGGGTCTCTCCAGCGTTGCGGTACATCTCAGCCAGCCTCTTCAGAGACAGCTGGTTCACCTCCACCCCCTCCTGCTGCATCTGCAGGTACAGGGCCTTGGCCTGGTCCAGGTCTTTGTCCATGTCTGCCAGAGCAACACGGAGGCACAGACACAAACACAAGAGGGAGAAGTCAGAAGGGAAGAACGGGCGAGCAAAAAGTGAACCGTGAGGTCGGCCCAGGAGAGGAGACAGGGAGAGAGAGAGACAGAGAGAGAGAGAGGGGAAGGAGGGAGGGAGAGAGAGGAAGGAGGGAGAGAGACAAAGAGGAATGCAATCCCGAGACGGGTAAAAAGAACAAGAGAAAAGACAGAACAGAACATTTTTCAATTGTCCCCCCGGCCAGACCTTGACCGCTAGTCAGGGGCTAATGCTAATGAAATAGTCATGCAGGCTGGGTCTCCAGTGTGGTGGAGAGTAGCAGTTCGTGTTGCGTTTAGCACGCTAGGCTAGCTTGCACGGCTAGCTCTTTAACTGACATGTGTTCCTCCCCTTCCTGAACACCTCCCTCCCCTCACTCCTGCCCTAATTGATGCATTTTTAAAGAGCCGGTTCACATTCAGGAGTTAGCCACTGGGCCCAGCTCCGTGTGAGGAGTTAGCCACTGGGCCCAGCTCCGTGTGAAGAGTTAGCCACTGGGCCCAGCTCCGTGTGAGGAGTTAGCCACTGGACCCAGCTCCGTGTGAAGAGTTAGCCACTGGACCCAGCTCCGTGTGAGGAGTTAGCCACTGGACCCAGCTCCGTGTGAGGAGTTAGCCACTGGACCCAGCTCCGTGTGAGGAGTTAGCCACTGGACCCAGCTCCGTGTGAGGAGTTAGCCACTGGACCCAGCTCCGTGTGAGGAGTTAGCCACTGGGCCCAGCTCCGTGTGAGTGCAGCGCAGCCTCACAGGTGTGTGGTGAAACTCACTGTAACACTTCAGCAGGTAGGCGTACAGAGTCTCCTTGTCTGTGAAATCTGGGATTAAGTTGACCAGGGTCTTGATCTTGCCCACCTACAGCAGAGAGGGAGTAGAAGAGAGAGAGAGAGAGAGAAGAGAGAGAGAGAGAAAGAGAGAGAGGAGAGAGAGAGAGAGAGAGAGAGAGAGAGAGAGAGAGAGAGAGAGAGTGAGAGGAAGAGAGAGAGAGGAAGAAAGAGAGAGAGAGAGGAAGAGAGAGAGAGGAAGAGAGAGAGAGAGAGAGAGAGAGGAAGAGAGAGAGAGAGAGAGAGAGAGAGAGAGAGAGAGAGAGAGAGAGAAGAGAGAGAGAGGAAGAGAGAGAGAGAGAGAGAGAGAGAGAGAGAGAGAGAGAGAGAGAGAGAGAGAGAGAGAGAGAGAGAGGAAGAGAGTGAGAGAGAGAGTGAGAGTGAGAGAGAGAGAAACATGACACACAAGTAATATTGTTCACTGAGAACCTGGTAAACAAGGAGTATCCCTGGGACAAATATTAATGGTAAAATGTGCTTTCTTGCTAGTGAGTGTGTGTGTGTTATACCTGTCCTGGTTTCTGGGCCAGTCTGGACATGTACGACACCAGAAAGTCCTTCTGTTCCGCTACGGCGTTACAGCGCTACGGAGAGAGGGGGGACAGGACACAGTCAGTGATTACAACCAGAACTACAAAACCACACACACACACACGCACACACACACTGTTTCCGTGCGTGTTGTATTTGGGGTCCTGTGAGTGTTTTGGACTGGCCCATCCCCTCCATCATATCTCTGTACACTCCACACAGCCCTCTGAACACGGAGGTTAATTACATAGCTAATAGGGTGTCTGCCAGATAACTACGGATTTCTTTATGAAATTAAAATGCACAGTGCTGTTCACTTCAAAAGTATAATTATCTACACTTAGTCATATGAAAGGGCCCCCCCCCCCCCCCCCCGATTTACATCTGCATTTAGCCCCGGCTTCACAACCAGTCGCTCGCTCTCCACGACAATTTAGCCAATTAGCGGAGAGCAGGAAGTGAGGCAGAGGAAGTTAGCTGTGCGATAATGAGGGGAGAGGGCGAGAGGTGGTGACCTTGGTGTGAAGGGGGGGTGCAGCAGGCGCAGGGTGACAGGGCAGTCCCTCACTTCTAACTGACAAGGGGCTGACGGGTGCTTCTGTGACGAACCAGCCAGCGATTCCGATGTGTGTGTGTGTGTGCGTCGTAGAAACCCAAAGCTAAATGTTAGCGCAGAGTTGTTCAAGCCAACAATCCAGCCTGTACCTCACCTCAGAGACTATAAAAGTCTCTGCTAAGTGTTTTGGGATGTGTGTGTGTGTGTGTGTGTACGCCTGCATGCCTGTAAGTGGTGCATTAAAGCCTGCCATGCTTCAGACTCCTGGCAGCGGGTTCACAGCCAATGAGGTGGGATTACAAGCCAGTCGTGAACGATGTGTGTTTCTCTCCTTGGGTGAATTAAAAACCGCTTGGCCCGGCAGGCTTTTAACAGCGGCCCGTATTAAAACAAGAACGTTGCTCGCCCCCTACTCCCAAGCAGAATACCTTTGGTACAATCGGCCAATTAGACAGCGCTGTTCCGCTGCATTCTCCACTTTCTCTACACCCCCCCCCCCTCCTCCAGGGTGGTCCCGACAGTCTGACTAGCCGTGACTGCGCCCACCCCCCCCCCCCACACATGTTCCCAGACGAACGCCTAAAAGCTCTGGACGGCTGGGGAGCATCCCTCCGTCTTAACCTCTCCACAACCCCCCACCCACCCCATCCCCCCATCCCTCCTTTCACTACGAACCTCATAAAACGTCCGTAAGGACCTCCCCCCCCCCTCCCCCACCACCACCCGCATTCCAGTCTGCTTCATTAGGTACCTTCTTTCCAACTCAGCACTAATGACTTAATTTACTTCTTCCCTCACAACAGACCGGTCCTCCTCTCCTAACCCTAGTTACAGACTTTCAGGAGTTTGCCGTTTAGGTTCCGCACAGCCTGGAAAAGTTGGCCTGCCTGCTAGTTTCTCCACAACCTTAAAGTGACTCCGGGCCTGAGCAGAGAGGGCCTGGTACAGTAGCACAGTACCGCACCAGACCTGTGCTGCACAAGACTAAGCTGGATCTGACCACTGCAGGAGCACATGACACATAACACCATCCTAGACCAGGCCATTCTCTACTGGACTGCTCCACCAAATAACACAGCAATGAACTCAAATCACGCCCCACCAAAACCCAGATTCCTGTTGGTCCATGTGAAGCCCTTACGAGGTGAGGAAGTGCCATCCTGCCATCCTGGCCAGTCTCTGCGTACGGATGTGGACGGCGGCTGCGGTTTCTGATTGAGCGGTGGTGGAACTCCCTGTGAAGTGGAGCAGCTAAGATGGAGAAGCTAGGCGTCGTAGCGCTCGGTGTTCACGCCACTCTGGGGAACGCTAAGTGACACAGAACCGTGGAAAATCCATCTCGCTCGCATACATCACCCTTTCAGAATCAGACGCGTCGTCGGGGGCGCGAGTCAGGGAACGCAGTTAGGAGAAATTGAGGGCAATTTGAAAAAGGCTGAAATTGCTCCCTCTCTCGTTCACACACATACGTGTGTAAATACAGACATACAGAGAGACATGTTGGCACACAGACGTGAGCACACACACTTACCGCCAGCATGAACTTGGCGTCTTCTACGCGGTCCATCTCCAGTAGTTGCAGGAAGAGATCGGAAGCGGCTCTGTACGACGCAAAGTGATTGGCTAGTCTCTCTGCCATGGCGCTGACTGGACAAACACACACACACAGTTAGATCACACACCTGAACTGTACAGGACACACCCAAGAAAGCCACCCTTAAACAGCTCTCTTTACTGAAAGAGTGGTGAATCCTGAGTGCTTGTGTCTGGATTGTTTGCTGCTGTGTGTGGTGAGCGTGGTGTGTGCGGTGAGTGGGGTGTGTGTGTGGCGTGTGTGGTGTGTGTAGTGTGTGTGTGGTGTGTGGTGTTGATATCGTACGTTTGTCCAGGGCAGCCTCGTTGTTCATCTCCAGAACTTTCCGGAAGACGAAGGACATGCTGGGCGCAGGCTCGTTGCTGGCCTGGGTGTACACCGCCTCCAGGCGCTCCACCGCCCCCTCCAGGTCACCACTGGGAAGGGCGGGGGAGGGGGGAACGGGTTGGAGAGAGAAAAGGAGAGTTGAGTTAGTCTGAGAAGTTATACTTACTGAAAGTTGTGCTCACGCTTTAAGGGAAAAGAACTAAGTGGAAATGTCATTTTCACCTCGGACGTGTCACCTACATATTTAGTGTGCGCATAGTTTTAATATAGGCCTTAACAGCTTCCATGGTAAGATTGAAAAAAATAACTGTAAAACTAAGGGAACAAAGCTAAGCAGATAGTTTGACAGAGAGGAAAGCAGACAAGGATATTGAGTACAGAGTGCAGCGATTACTCATACTAGTCTCCTAATGTCAAACGTATAAAAAAAGAAAAGAAACACACTCAGCGTCCCCCCCACCAATGGGGGATGGGGGGGGATAGGGGGGGCCTGATGCGGGCGGACTGGGGGACGTGGCGACCCGAGGAGGACGGTGGCGGAAGCGAAGCGTCGCTCGCGCTCCAGTGGGCAGCGCCGGCGTTACCGCTCGGCTGTCAGGCTGAACTCTGACCCTGCGGAGGGGAGGGGGCTCCTAAGCAGCTGTGACACGGCGTGCCGGGGCGGCTCAGCCCAGCTGACTGGCTGAGGGAGCAGGCGGGAAGCGGCGAGGGGGAAGGAGACGGCGCTTTCAGAGGGGGGGGGGGGGGGGGGGGGGGCCTCGCTTCAATTATTCAGCCTCGCCGGTCACAGCCATCGCCGGGCGTACAGCTCCTTTAAATATTCAAGTGAACTGGTGGCGTGACAGGGGGTGGTGTTATTAGCTGGGTGGGTTGAATTGATAAGATTTTTACCCCCGATTCAACGCTCTGGTCTGTTCACAACCAGCAGCTTCAACACAAGACATCTCTGATCAAATCAGATAGGAGCACAGTGGAAGTGTGTGTGTGTGTGTGGGGGGGGGGGGGGGTGGAGGGGGGGTCAGAGAGGGCTAGAGAAGGAGGAGAGGACATGTGCACACACACACACACACAACGAGATGCCCTGTTTGTGTAGATTATACCTTTATTTGAGGATATGATTGACTGCAATGATTTTAAGTGCAGGTCACTGAGTCTGCACACTCTATACTGATACAATTACAATCATCCAGTCCTTTCACTGTTTGGAGACACTGCCTTTACCCTCTGTCTGTGGCTGCAGGTATCCAGGCAGAGAGACAAGAACTTACTCAGGAAACACCAAAGAAATACTGCAACACTGATATCTAGAGGTGACTACGGAGCATCCCTTTGAGACATATTTCTTGGGTCTTTTTTGGATCTTTATTGGACAGACACTGTTGAGATATCCAGCAAATGTAGGGGAGGGAAAGAGGGGGAGAAATGCAGAAAAAGCCCCGAGCTGGATTTGAACCCGTGCCTTACCCGGTGAGCTACCGGAATGTTCCTGGCCTTACTTGTTGATGTGGGCCAGGGCGAGGTTGTTGACAAACACCATTCTGGACAGGTTAAGGGGCACTCCCATTCCGTTCATCAGAGTCTGCGCTTCCTCGATGCCCTGGATGTCGCCATGCCGACCGAGGGCCTGGACCAATCGGGTGACAGACAGCTGGGACGGGACCTGGTCTGTCTGGAGCATGGTCCTCAAGGTTTCCATGGCGTCTAGACACGGGGGAGAGAGAGAACATGAGAGGGAGCAGGAGAGAAAGTCAGACAGTGTGAGAGGGAGTGTGTGTTTGTGCGTATGTGTGTGTGGTTTGCGTGTGTGTTTTGTCTAACCTTTGACCTGGTCTTTCTTGGCCTGAGTGATGATTAGGAGGCTGGAAGCGATGTCGTTCAGGTGGAATTGAGAGATCCGGGACACAGCACTGTGGGGGGGAGGGGGGGGAGAGGGGGGGGTGGGACAGGAAGACCAATGATTTGACACATACTTGGATCCATGTCACCAGGGTGTAGTGCTCACTGCAAATGGGTGACGGCTCGCCTCTCAACCTTTGAGGAACAAGCAAATATCATGGAGAACCTTCCAAAGACCAAAACAGCCAGACGACAGCATGTAGAGAATAAACTGGGAGAGCGAGGGGATGGAAGTAGAGCGGAGGTCCACGGAGAGAGGGATGAAAACGAGAGAGAGGGAGGATGTGTTTGGAGAGCAGGATCAGGGCTGACACGGGGCACGTCTCTCTGTCTCGGCGTGTAGCGTCTGGTCATGACCGAACAAAAGGACAGTGTCCCTTTGTTAGGTGGGAAGGATGCATCCTCAACTCCTCTCTCTCCCTGTGTGTGTGTGTGTGTGTGTACGGGCCAGGCAGAGGAACAGAGGCTTCAGCGGTGCTCAGACCATGGTACACGCCACCTCCTGCTCCCCATTTTGCCCATCCCTCCTCCCCTCCTCCCCTCCTCCCCTCCTCCCCTCCTCCCCTCCATCCCTCCTCCCCTCCTCCCCTCCATCCCTCCTCCCCTCCATCCCCCTGTCCTTTCAGTCCTCTTTTTCATTTCACAGCTACTAAAACCTCAATCAAACTCTTCTTTTTTTATTACAGACTCTGACCGGATTAATCTGGCCGCTCAATTGAGCATCAGCCGGCTGCTCCTTATCGCCGCGGCGACTGCCAGCTCCAGCTCGGGTCGTCGACAGATTGCCGTGGAGACCGGGGGTCACAGTTATCCTTATCAGTTTTAAGAAAATTCCCGGGGCCCTGTCCCTGTAGTCATGCCATCCATATCTCTGTCTCTCTCTGTCTCCCTCTGTCTCCCTCTGTCTCCCTCTGTCTCCCTCTGTCTCCCTCTGTCTCCCTCTGTCTCCCTCTGTCTCCCTCTGTCTCCCTCTGTCTCTCTCTCTCTCTGGGGAAGGTACTCCAAACAGTAGATCGTTGACCTCCCCCCTCCTCCACCCCTCCCTCTCTCCTCTCCCTCATCACGCTTGTTCCAATCCCCTTAATCTCAACATAAGAGCTCCGCTGCTCAATTCTACTCACCCCCCCCCCCCGCCCACCTCTCTATCCTAGCCCCTCGCATGCTTGAGACGGGGCATTATAGACACTGAGGGAATTAATACGGCACTGGCTTCTTCATCATCCTCGTACATGATTAAAACTGACCCCGCCTCTCTCTCCATACTGTTTGGGTTTGGGCTCAAATGAGAAAGGGAGAAAGGAATAGGAAAGGAAGGAGGAGAGGATTATACAAGGACTAGGAACAGGTCATCTCTGTCCTGATTCAAATCTCAATTGCCAGTGGGACTCAACCTTGCTACGAATACTTTGAAGTAAAAAAACGCATTCAATATATTACTAATCAGTGGATAAACAGCATTTTTTGCACTAGAGTCATCTGCTTCTCAGAATAACCTAAATTAATCTGCAATTGGAATTGTAGGTTTAGAATTTCAACTGCTGTTCATGTGCAGCGCAGGTTAGGGTTCAACAAAACAATTACAGCGAGGTCATCTCAGCGAGGTCATCTCTGACGGTACGAGGACAGCGGAAGCAGAACAGTGGAGGAGGGAAGGGGAAACACCCTCTAACCCTCTCTGGACAGAGGAGATCTAGAAGCCCTCTGACCCTAACCTTCTCTGGAGAGGGGATCTAGAAGGCTGGACATGGAGCAGTGATAGTGAGGGGGAGCAGAGCAGTGATAGTGAGGGGGAGCAGAGCAGTGATAGTGAGCAGAGCAGTGATAGTGAGGGGGAGCAGAGCAGTGATAGTGAGGGGGAGCAGAGCAGTGATAGTGAGGGGGAGCAGAGCAGTGATAGTGAGCAGAGCAGTGATAGTGAGGGGGAGCAGAGCAGTGATAGTGAGCAGAGCAGTGATAGTGAGGGGGAGCAGAGCAGTGATAGTGAGGGGGAGCAGAGCAGTGATAGTGAGCAGAGCAGTGATAGTGAGGGGGAGCAGAGCAGTGATAGTGAGGGGGAGCAGAGCAGTGATAGTGAGCAGAGCAGTGATAGTGAGGGGGAGTAGAGCAGTGATAGTGAGGGGAAGCAGAGCAGTGATAGTGAGCAGAGCAGTGATAGTGAGGGGGAGTAGAGCAGTGATAGTGAGCAGAGCAGTGATAGTGAGCAGAGCAGTGATAGTGAGGGGGAGTAGAGCAGTGATAGTGAGGGGGAGCAGAGCAGTGATAGTGAGGGGGAGCAGAGCAGTGATAGTGAGGGGGAGCAGAGCAGTGATAGTGAGGGGGAGCAGAGCAGTGATAGTGAGCAGAGCAGTGATAGTGAGGGGGAGCAGAGCAGTGATAGTGAGCAGAGCAGTGATAGTGAGGGGGAGCAGAGCAGTGATAGTGAGGGGGAGCAGAGCAGTGATAGTGAGCAGAGCAGTGATAGTGAGGGGGAGCAGAGCAGTGATAGTGAGCAGAGCAGTGATAGTGAGGGGGAGCAGAGCAGTGATAGTGAGGGGGAGCAGAGCAGTGATAGTGAGCAGAGCAGTGATAGTGAGGGGGAGTAGAGCAGTGGTAGTGAGGGGCAGCAGAGCAGTGATAGTGAGCAGAGCAGTGATAGTGAGGGGGAGTAGAGCAGTGATAGTGAGCAGAGCAGTGATAGTGAGCAGAGCAGTGATAGTGAGGGGGAGTAGAGCAGTGATAGTGAGGGGGAGCAGAGCAGTGATAGTGAGGGGGAGCAGAGCAGTGATAGTGAGGGGGAGCAGAGCAGTGATAGTGAGGGGGAGCAGAGCAGTGATAGTGAGCAGAGCAGTGATAGTGAGGGGGAGCAGAGTAGACTGAGAGGAGAACCGGACAGGAACTTGCATGTCTTTGACCATCATGGCGTCCTCCATGTTGCCCTCGGCAAGCAGGACTTTGATCAGACTGTTGTAGTGGGTGGGGCCCAGAGCCACGCCATTCACATCAGCGTCCTTCAGCACGCCATAGGCCTCTGGAGAGAGGCAGAGAGAGAGACAGACAGAGGGAGAGACAGACAGAGATGGGGAGAGAGAGGGAGAGAGGCAGAGAGATAGGGAGAGAGAGAGACAAAGACAGGGACAGAGAGATGGGGAGAGAGGGAGAGAGAAAACAAAGACAACAAGCATCCAAGTATGAGTTTTATGGACCAATGGGAGACGGACCTCCTTCCCTCATCAACCAACAGCATCTCCCTGCCAGAAGCCCTGGCTCTGCCTACCTTTAGCCATGCCCTTCTTGCACAGGGTGAGAATGCGAAACTTGTGGTCGTTGCTGTTGTCAGTGAGCATGCTGGGTGACTTGGCAGCTCTGGCCTCCGTCCCCTGGGCCTCAGCCTGGGCCTCAGCCTCGGGGCCGGCCTCTCCCTTGGGGCTCTGCTCGTACCACACCTGGACACACAAACAAGCACGAACAGGCTGGAGTCAACGACGACAGAAATACTGCTCGCATGTTTTAATGGGAGAGGAGCAAGGCATGGCCTGAAGGAATTTTTACAGCCCCTGTACAGAAGCTAACCAGCCCTTCACCATTACCACACAATGTGCTAGGCCTGTCCCTGGAAATTCGTACGTGCCTTCCTGTGTGTGTGTGTGTGTGTGTGTGTGTGTGTGTGTGTGTCAGTATGTAATGTGGAGAGTGCATGTTAGGGCGATGTTCAGTCACCCTCATGGCCAGCGGGGGGGGGGGGGGGGGGGTTAAGTTGTGCTGGCTGGGGGCAAATTAGGCCGGGGCAGTCGAGAAAGGAGGGGGATGCAGGGGGTGACAACTCTGGAGCCCCTGAGGTCACCGGGGTCATCTCCGCGGGCAACAAGCCTTCACTTCCTGTCTCGTCTAGCCCCGGGGCTCCCCCCCCCCGCACACATCCACCCAAATGGAGAATAATTTATTCCACTGCGAATGCTTTTAAAGATGTAAGGAGCAGTCATGAGGGTGGAAAGTTCTGGGTTCTGAGACGCGGCCAGGCTGAGAGCAGCCCGCTGACCGCTGACCGCTGACCGTGCGGTGTGACACAGCCACCACTAATGAGTCTGGCGTCAATCACAACCACTGTGGTCGTAATTCCCAATCTCAGATCACAATGCATCTCAACCCGCCTGTAATCTAAATCCCACTGGGTGTAAGGAACAGGGGGGGTTTACAACTGCGACAATTGTGTCAAGGGTCACGGTTAATCCAAACCGGGCTCCAATGTTCATACTCCAATGTGGGACTTCAGAGCTCCTACACAGATGTCGTGGGGCCAGACTGAACCCAGTGGAATTTACCTCAGGCACCTGGAAGGGCACCTCCTGGCCGTTGGTCCTGAGGATGTCAGCCAGCAAGCGCAGGGTCCGAGGCCTGGGGATGATGTTCTCCTCCTGCATCTTGGTCCAGGTGGCCTCAGCCTTGCGCCAGTCGTTGGTGTCCTCTGGGGGGGGGGGGGGGGGGGGGGGGGGGGAGAGAGAGAGAGGACAGTAATCAGTGTGCGTCCAGAGAACATGCGCCCACACACACTTACACAGGGGGCAGAGGAGGAGGCAGGAGAGGCGTGACGTGCTGAGAGAGAGCAATCAGTCTGCTTAAGCATCTAATCTGGTCATCAGACCAACACTTAGACTATCTAACAGGCCCGCGGGCAGCAGATGTGCTCTGAGGGCTTTAACTCAGCAGTAGGACAACAGAAACAGCTCAGTTTCTCCAATCAGCGCTGTCATCTAATCACCCTGCCACCCCCTGGCTGTCTAACCCTGACCTCTCACCCTAAAACACCCCCTGGCTGTCTAACCCTGAAACACCCCCTAGCTGTGTAACCCTGACCTCTCACCCTGAAACACCCCCTGGCTGTCTAACCCTGACCTCTCACCCTAAAACACCCCCTGGCTGTCTAACCCTGACCTCTCACCCTGAAACACCCCCTAGCTGTGTAACCCTGACCTCTCACCCTGAAACACCCCCTAGCTGTGTAACCCTGACCTCTCACCCTGAAACACCCCCTGGCTGTGTAACCCTGACCTCTCACCCTGAAACACCCACTATGTATCCAGCACACACACACACGTGACTGCACACACGGAAAGACAGACCCTGACACACAAACACACAGTGGCCTGAGGTGTGTGTGGAGTGACCAGCCTGTTCACACTCCAGGGTTCTGGTTAGTACCGAAGATAAGGGGGTGACACCGGGGTCAGAGAGGGTCAGATTGGGTGGGGTGGGGGTTCAGGACAGGTAACCGAGTTGAGCTGTTCGTCATGAGGTCATGCCAGGTGTACTTACTGCAGAGTCGGAGTATGTAGCTGTACATCTCGTCACGGTCACACTCAAACAATTTTGCTGTCATGTCCACCATGTTATCCAGAGCTTCCATCTGGAGGGGAGACACAGGCATCAGACTGGGGTCTGTGTGTAAGTGTGTGTGTGTGTGTGTGTGTGTGTGTGTGTGATGAAAGTGGTAGTACAGGGTTCTATGTGTAAGTGCATGTGTCTCACCTTTTTGCCGGAGATGCATTTCTGGGCGTACCACTGGAACCTCCCTGGGCGAGCCCTCAGCCCAGGAGTCTGGAGGAGCACAAATTTACACAGGACGTTACATGGGAAGTAACACCGGAAGTTACACAGGAAATTACACAGGAAATTACACAGGAAGTCAGGAGTCCATCTGGTAACAACGCTTCCTGCTAAATCAGGCTCAGTTGACTACAACCACCATGCTTCCCCTGCAGCACCCAACCATATTCAACAGAACACAATAACAAAATGTCACTTTCAGTTTTTCAGTGCAGCACATGAATTGATGGGGCATGGAAAGGCGAGATAGTACAGTGTGGTGCTGATGAGAAAGCATTCATGGTCAAATTTAATTAATTGTCAACACATTACAAGGGCCTTTTAGGTTAAGAGGGATGTTATGTATTAATGTCAGAAATGGCATTATGATATGGATAGGATAGGATATAGGATTGTGTGGATCTGGCCTGATTGGGGAGGTGTGTGTATGTGTGTGTGTGTGTGTGGGGGTGGGGGGGGGGGGGGGTGATGGGGGTTAGCAGTGATCAGGATTTCATCAAGATGCTGCATCAATCTTTAGACGTTGGGCCCCCCTCCGCCCCTCCCCCGGAGCGATCACGTTCCTGTAATCCTGCGACGAGCAAGATCTCCAACTGCCTTAATCTGGCTGGGATGCAGATCCCTCAGTGTCCATCCCTCGAGAGGCCCTTTACTGGAGCAATATCATACTAGCCCCTCCACTCCAGCCTGCCTGCCTAGCGCATTATGTTCTTACACAACCAGTCAAAAGGGACAAATTAAAATTTGTTCTCTTCTCCATGGCGTCTAATCTGCTTAGTAAGTAAGACCGAGAGAGTGGTACATCCTTCCCCCCCCCCTTTTTTTTTTGTATATGCTTTACTTCTTAAATCTCCCAGCAGCCCCCTCTAACCCTGGCCAGGGATCGAAGCCCCTGGGGGGAGATCTTCTCCGGCCCTGGGCTAAACCCCCAGGGATCACACCGCACACCCACACTCTCCCTTTTCACTTCCAGCCTTCTCCGGTCCTCAAAAGGACATCTAGGTCAGATTATTAAGACAATCTCCTGCCTGCTGCTTTGTAGCTTTCACAAATCAGCCCTCTTTCACTAGACAGTCTGACAGCCTGAGTGCCAAAACAGCCTTGTATCAAACACACACACACGCACGCACAAGCAAGTGCAACAAAAACCTCCACACGCAAAAGGCTACTCAAATGGTCCTCATCTTCCTCCCTACATTGTCTCAATTCGACATGTTTAAATGTGATCTGCTACCTACACAGACACAGCTACCTGACCCCTCCAAACCTTCCTCTCCCTTGTTCTCTCACACACACAGCTATCTAATGGCGCACACCACTCAACAATACCACCTAACCTTGACCATTTCCAAAATTTGCTCACATTTCTCTTGCATTTCATTTAATTACCTGCAATTAATAACCTCGCAATTATACCAAACATGAACCTACTGCTAAAGGCACTCGAGACTCAGAGACGAACAGGTAGAGGTGTGTGTGTGTGTGTGCGAGCTGTACAGAGATAGATAGATGACAGTTATGAGTGACCCTGTGTGGCCTCACCCAGATAGACTGAGATAATCAGTGGGTCCCTTTAGTGAAAGACAGAGAGCTTGTTTGGCTACAGTGACCTCCTACACCACACACACAAACACACAACCTCCATCACACGCACACACACACACACACACAACCTCCATCACACGCACACACACACACACACACAACCTCCATCACGCACACACACACACACACACACACACAACCTCCATCACGCACACACACACACACAACCTCCATCACGCACACACACACACACACAACCTCCATCACACGCACACACACAGTCCTAATTCTCCATCCCTCACTTTAGCAGTAGGCTTTTCCAATTCAAGAGCGCTGGGGTTGGGGATGAGACTACAATACTCAATAAACACAAAGCCTCTGAGCACAGTAAACCCTCCGACGCTTAGGTCAGGATGTCACTCAGGGACGCCTGCAACCTTTTAAGACCCATTCTGACGGGGATATTCACGTCCGAAATAAACAGCGTGTCGATACTTAAGAGGGTTTGGAGCCATCATAACAGCTCCAAATCCAAGGACAGAGTGTGTCGCCACAAGCTGCTGAGAATCTCAGAGTATTACTGGTCATCCACAACTCCTGATCTCCTGTAGGAAACAAAGGGCTGATCCATATTATCACTCCTCACTCAGATGGATATAGAAAAGAAAGAAGAGATAGGGCCCAGATAAAGAACTGAATGACAACACTTCCTGTGGTCTGAACATGCATCTTAACATCGGCCACCACAGTGGAGCGTCCGAGGACAAGGCTGGCTGGAGGGCTTTGGAGACACGACAGCAGCTGAAACTATCCTGAGTGACTGGCGATGTGGAAAGGTGGTCCAGAAACACTCACAGGCAGAAACACACACAGGCAGAAACACACACAGGCAGAAACACACACAGGCAGAAACACACACAGGCAGAAACACACACAGGCAGAAACACACACAAGCAGAAACACACACAGGCAGAAACACTAATCCATCCCTCCACCAGCGTGCATCCAGCCTGTCATCTCCAGGTGGACTGGGAATTCAGACCAGAGATTAGAATGCTTGGGTAATTAAACATCTGAATGGTTTAGTTCAGAACAGTGTTTCACTGCGGAGGAGCACACTTCTGGTGTGTGTGTGTGTGTGTGTGTCGGGGGAGCGGGCTGAAAGTGGAGGCAGAAGAGTGCAGGCACAGAACAAAAGACATGGAAAACGACTTGTGTCTCAGTAACGGGGCATGTTGGGAGCTCTCCACTGGGAGATCCCATCCAGTCCAGAGACCCTCTCCACTGGGAGATCCCATCCAGTCCAGAGACCCTCTCCACTGGGAGATCCCATCCAGTCCAGAGACCCTCTCCACTGGGAGATCTCATCCAGTCCACAGACCCTCTCCACTGGGAGATCCCATCCAATCCACAGACCCTCTCCACTGGGAGATCCCATCCAGTCCAGAGAGACTGTCCCAGTCTAGTCCAGAGAGACCACCCCTGTGACCATCCTTACCCTGAAATACACACACTGCCCCACTTCAACTCTCTCCTGCAACTCGGCCTCCTCTTCTAGAACCGTTACACTTCAGTCAAATCTACCTCACACACACACAGATGTGTAGCACAAACAAACACACACACACCAGTCCCACTTGGTAGCATGGCCCATTGTATTCCTCAGAATGGAATTAGTTCAGATTTAGGCCCGATCTCATTCGGCAGTGAAAGTTATTACTGTGTAGTAATTAAAGCCTTTAATAGCCGGGCCGACACAATGGTGTCTCCCTGGTCCCACCTCGATGATTTTGCGGGCCTCGCGGTAGCGTCCAGTCTGCATGAAGCCGAAGAACAGGTCGTACAGCATTGTCATCTCACCACGCTCCTGGCTCACAAAGTCCATGGCTGGAGAGAGGGCGATAGAGAGAGAGAGAGAGAGAGAGAGAGAGAGAGAGAGCGAGAGAGAGAGAGAGCGCGAGAGCGATAGAGAGAGAGAGAGAGCGATAGAGAGAGCGATAGAGAGAGAGAGAGAGACAGAGACAGAGACAGAGACAGAGAGAGAGAGAGAGAGAGAGACAGAGAGAGAGAGAGAGAGAGAGAGAGAGAGAGAGAGACAGAGACAGAGACAGAGACAGAGACAGAGAGAGAGAGACAGAGAGAGAGAGAGAGAGAGAGAGAGAGAGAGAGAGAGAGAGAGAGAGAGACAGAGACAGAGACAGAGACAGAGACAGAGACAGAGACAGAGACAGAGACAGAGACAGAGACAGAGACAGAGACAGAGAGAGAGAGAGAGAGAGAGAGAGAGAGAGAGAGAGAGAGAGAGAGAGAGAGAGAGAGAGAGAGAGTGGAAGTCGGGGAACAGAATGAAACAAACACGTTACAGGCACATAAACACACTTGGGAAGATATGCACACACACACGCATGTTCTCTCTCTCTCCTTCTGCATTCTTCCACTCCCTATTGAACAGCTAAGCCGTCTGGCTTTCTGAGTCCTGAACTTCTCAAATAGCGTCTGTCAGCACTTCCAGCTCTCAATCCTATCTCTGCATATCAGGCTCTGGCCAGGTGGAGCCAGGTGGGAGCTCATCTGCATGCACACACACACACACACACACAGAACATTGGTGTGTCCGTGTGTGTGCTTGTCTGGGTATAATTGGCGGTTTTGTGTGTTTGGTCGCATGTGTAAGTGTACTGCTGATCTTTGTGTGTGTGAGTTGTGTGTTTGTGTGTGTGTGAGAGCTCCAACCTGTACATCTGGCCAGAACCTGATATGCAAAGATAAGTGTGTGGAGCAGGGAAGCTGATTCAGAGCCAGGAGGGTGTGTGTTTTTAGGTCCAGACATCCCAGACGAGAGCAGGGGAGGAGCGTGTAAAAACGTTCCACCTAAAGAGGGCATCAATAGGCTTGACCCCCCTTGTGGGCAATGCCCCTCTCAGGGGTGAGAGAGGAGGGCGGGGTATGGTGTGTGTGTGTTTGGAGTGGTGCTCGACACACACAGAGGTCCTCCCCTCCCCGACACTCCACACCCACTCGCCCCCCCCCTCCCAACTCGTGGCAGAGTTAACCCTGCGGCCGCCCTCGTGTCGAGAGGACCAGACTATTACACTCACGATCGGGCTCCGTCCTTCAGAGTGGCCCCTGGGCCCCTGCTCTGAGGCAGGCAGGGGGATGGCTGACCAGCCAAGCCAAAGGCCCCAGTGGCTCATCACTCCAGCACTGCTTCTCATACACACACACACACACACACAGACAGACAGTCAGGCACTCATATGAACCAAACGCACTGACGACTCTTCATGCGCTCTTCAAAGACCCTCCACACCCTGGGAGAGGGTGGGTTGAGGGATGGATGGATGAGGAGAGATGGAGGAGGATGAGGAGAGAGATAGGAGAGATGGAGGAGGATGAGAGGGAGGAGGAGAGATGGAGGAGGATGAGGAGAGATGGAGGATGATAAGAGATGGAGAGAGATAGGAGAAATGGAGGAAGACGAGGAGAGATGGAGAGGGATGAGGAGCGATGGAGAGGGATGAGGAGAGAGAGAAGGATGAGGCACCTTTCTGCAGCTGCTCGGTGTCTCCCGTCTCCACCAGGGCAACGATGATGTCATGGATACGAGGGAGCTGACCGTACTGCTTCTGACACTCTGTGGCAGCATCCAGGGCCCCAGACAGGTCCTTACTGAGACACACACACACACACATGGACGGACACACACACACACACACACACACACACAGAGAGAGACAAAAAGAGGGGGAAAGGCCGTCAGAATGTTACAATCAAACAAGTCCAGCTCTACGGAGCCACAGACTAGTCTATTCCAACTCTTGACCTTTGACCCTCCCATACAGAACACTGGGATCTGCAGCAACAAAGGCGATCTTTTCATCCATGACAGGTGGAGCAGGAGATGAGTTCCTATACAAGAGCCACACACCCACACACACCCACACACCTGTCTGGCACAGCTAATGACTGATCACAGCCGCGCGCGGAGGCTTTTAGAGGAGAGCTGGGGACTAAAAGGAGAGATGACCTCTACTGATCTTTAGCCTCTTGCTTGTACCTAAATTCTGTTAGTTCCCCGGGCCTAACCCCTTCCTTGCCTGCCTCACCCCAACCTCACTGATCTCACCCCTACCTCGCTGACCTTTCACCCCCAGCTGCGGAATTTAAAGGAACATGGCAACAAAATTACCCCTCCCCCCCACCCCCACGTTCCTCCTCCTCCCTACCTCTTGACAGGAGGTCAGATGGAGAGATAAAGAGATTGAGAGAGATCGGGGGGGGGGGGGGGGGGGGGGGGGAACACCACTCCAATCCTTCTATTGTGACTGTGCTGCCGTCAATGCGCTGATTGGGTTATTACCATGCCAATCAAACAGAGGTCAAAGCAGATAGGGGCTTAAAGGCTGAGGTGAGGGGGGGCTGTGGCGGGGGGGCTGTGGCGGGGGTGGGTCAGGAAAGCGAGCGGGAGGGGTGTGTGGTCGGGGAGTGGGGTGGGGGCGGTAGCAGGTGTAATTTCTGAAGTGTTTTCAACTGTTGAGATTATATAGTTGGGCCCAGAACCATGTCTAAACCCACCGTACACGTGAAAAATATGAAAGATTGACCTTGCTGTGGGGGCCTCAACAAGGCAGTGAGAGGGGATGGAGGAGGGAGGGAGGAGGAGGGATGGAGGAGGGAGGGAGGGCACCAAACACAGGATGAGTGATTGAGTCGGGAACGTCAACTGGGCTCTCAGGCAATCGCTTCTAATTGAAATGAAGAGGCACAACATTATTCATCAACTGGGAGTCAAGAGACCATTCAACCAGCAGCTCCCTGATTGAACAGCACTCAGGGGCGAGCCACAGCCACAGCAACAGAGGAGAGAAATGTAGAGATTCAGTCGTGTGTGTGTGTGCGTAGTGTGTGCTGGCGGGTGTGTTTGTGTGTGGGGAAGCATTTTAGGCTTTAGCAAAAAAAAAAATCTAATAAATAAAAGCTTTTGCTTTGGAGAGAGACTTTCCTGGAAATGAATCCAGTGGACGTTGGCTTGAGTAGCAGATGTGTTTATGTGTGTGTGTGTGCACCACAAGAGCAGAGCAGACCGCCTGTGGAACCAAGCACTGGGATTCTCTGTGTCCTGAGGCAGAAAACCAGGTCTGAATATCTGACTGATGGTTTAAACCTCTCTACCTCCATCCCGATCCCGCTCCTCCCAACCTCACTAGACCCCTTCTTACGGAGGAAAGACCCCCCCCCCCCCCCGTCAGTTGAGGAAAAGCCACCGGCATTGCAATTACGTCCCCTCTTCCCCTCCAGAGTGGAACTAACCATGTTGAAGGCTTCATAATTTCCCCTAGGTACAATTTAGCTGTCACTTGTGTTACGATTTCCTCAAACACGCCCCCCCCCCAAACCCAACCCTCCGTTAATGTCACCAACTTTGCATGTCAAGCACTTTCCAGCCAATTAAGTTGTGAAAGAAAGAGATAGACAAAAAAAAAAGAGGCAAGTGCTTTACCCAAAGAACCTGAAGGATTAGACAAGAAAGCTCATTTCATTTCATTCCCCTCTTCCCCCCCCCCCCTTCCCCCTCTTTTGTTCCCTGAAGACTAGAAGACCTGTTATCACACCACTGTCCTCAGGAAAGAGGTCTGGATCCAAGGATCTGTGTGAATGTGTGTGGAGCGCGACAATCAGGACATTTCTAGTGTCAGGTTGTCACGAGGCCATGCGAGCGAGCGCACACGCACACACACAAAATGCAGTTCGCGCCATTCTGTCTCCTCACTTGAGGTAAGCCTATTTATCTGTCCCACACTAGCCTATGTCGGAAGAATAGATCTCTAGGGAGTGGGAGTTCTTCCCGCTCTCTATCTCCAAACAGCCCTGCTGACAGCTCTCTTCCTCCTCCTCCTCCTCCTCACGGTCTGTCTATTCGTCTGATCCCCTCCTCTCTCTCACTGCACAAGAACAGCTCCTGCCATCCTCCCTTTGTTAGGCTCATTAGCATCCGGGGCGTTAATCGTGGCTATAACTCCTGAGAGGCGGTTAGCCTAGCGGTTAGCCTAGCGGATAGCCTGTCTCTGCAGCGCGGGGCTGAGCCCAGGCTAACGGTAGGAACGCGCTGACGGGCTGTCAGCGCTAATCTGGGGGAGAAGTGTTCATTAAGTCATTACTGCTGACACAGTGATGAGACAGCGGCGGGAGAGTGACACGGCGCTTTGTCCTCGCGCCGCAGAAGACGCCGACGCTGAATGACGGAGAGAACAGTGGGAGCGGGAAGGGGATGAGACGGAGAGAGGGAGGAGAGGAGGGAGGAGGGGTGAAAGGGAAGAAGGGGGTGGGGGGGGGTGGGGGATATTTGGACGGATAAGTAGAGCGATTAAAAATGAAAGATGACGTTAAAAAAAAAAGAGGGGAACGAAACGTGAATAGAAAGAGAAACCCAACTCTTCAGAAGCCCTCGCCACCCTGACAGACGGGTAATGGTGGCTTCTCTATACCTTTTCTTTTTAGTTTTTTTGCTAAATTCGATGAAACTTTTACACGCTTGATGGTTACAGTAAAAAAATAAACTACCAACTACAGAGGAGAGATGGAGAGGGAGAGAGAGATCTCTTCCTTTGTTTTCATAGCTGCTAATGAACCTGGGGGGGGGAAATTACCAAGCTAATCTCAGAGACGGCAGCAATTAACGTGCGAACCTGGTCGCTGTGTTTGTGGAGCCGTGACTGACAGCAAAACAAACAAACCCAGGGGGGGCACGCAGTGTGTGTGAAAACAAACTGTGTGAAGGTGCACAGTTGGCCCCCCCCCTTTCTCTCCCCCTGCATGTAGGGGTACATCGAGGGTCGGGGGGGTGCTTGTGAGTCGGGGTGTTTGTGTAGGTGGGGGGGGTGGCGGGGGGGGGGGGGGGGGGGGGGGGGGGGCCTTCTTGCAGAGCACTGCACGGCTGTGGCAAGTCCAGCAATTAGTGCTTGGTACATAATTAACATGCAAATGAGATGATCTACTTAGCCGTTCTGACAAATAGACCTGAATAGAGGCCCAGGGGGCGGGGCTATAGGGGCCAGGAGGCCAGCGCTCAGAGAAGCCTATTTGCATATTAGCGTTTTAGCGAGAAGGCATTGATAGCCATCGCCGGTAATGCTAGCAGGACTGTGCTTTATGGAAATTAGGTAGAGGGAGGTCATGGTTAGGGGGGGCAGCAGCTGCTGGTTGATCTCCGCACACAAACAAACACAAAGCAGTCCTGTGACCCCCCCCCCAACCCCAACCATGTTACCCCCACACCCCTCCCAGGCCGTGTCCAAATCCTCTCTCTGTCTGAGGCGCTGACCCAGAATGCACCTCTGGTCATGATCGTCGGGACAAACTGTAGAAGGCGGGCTGGCACCGATCCCATCGGGCCAATAAGGACACAGAGTCGGGGGAGGAGGGGAGAGGGCAGGAGGACGTTCTCTGTTTACAGGAAGTGGGTTGGCTGGCCTAGCTGGACGAATGCATTTGTGCTCATGCACACGTTTGTGCTCTGCATGTGTGTTTACACATTTGTGTGTGTACACAGTCTTGTATGTTCTCACCTCTGCAGGTAGGCGGAAATGAGAGGGGAGCAGAGGTTGGCCGAGGGCTTGGCCAATCCCAGAGCGAAGATGCTGTCCTGGAGTCTCCTGACTACGTCGGGGCCTTTCTCCTTGGTGGCGTTGAGGACGTGGAACATCAGGGTGAGGGTGGTGTCCGTGAAGGACACCTCCATCTCCTTCATCTCCTTCAGCATGTCTACCGCCTCTGCAACGGACGAGAGGGAGAGGAGGAAGATGAAAACGTTCGAAAGGGACAATAGATTTACAAACAATCTCTAGGCCGGTCACACCCACTCTCGTCGCTGGAGTCCCCACGATTATGAGGGTTAGGGAAGAAGAATGACCGTGCTGACAAGATCTAATTGATACGGCGTAGGATGCACGTATGAACAGCCAACTCTGTGATCTCTCTGCACTAAACACAATCCTTCTCCTACGGGCTCCACTCTTATGTGGCAGTTTGGGAGAGTGTTTGGAGCCTAGTATCCATTCTCCCAAATGAGAGAGAGAGGGAGGGAGAGAACAAGTGAGAGAAAGAGCAAGAAGGGAAAGAGGGAGAGAGAGAGAGAGAGAGAGAGAGAGAGAGAGAGAGAGAGAGAGAGAGAGAGAGAGAGAGAGAGAGAAGAGGGGATTAGAAGGAGAAAGAGATAGAGATAGAGAGAGAGAGAGAGAGAGAGAGAGAGAGAGAGAGAGAGAGAGAGAGAGAGACAGAGGGAGGGAGAGACAGAGAGAGAGAGGAGAGAGAGAGAGAGAGAGAGAGAGAGAGAGAGAGAGAGAGAGAGAGAGAGAGAAGAGGGGATTAGAAGGAGAAAGAGAGAGGGAGAGAAGGGTGTGTGAATGTGATAAAAGGCCCCTTAGATAATTTCATGTGGGGAAAACAAACTGCTATTAAAACAGCATTTTGCACCCAGCAGGGATGCGAATCTGGCCGTATAATGCCAATTCCCAGCTAATTGCTACTTGCATTTCTAAACGAGACTACAATTACCAGGCCCCCACAATGGGGGCCGTTTTTTGTCGTGTCCGTGTGGAAAGCGTGGAGGGTAAATTATAGGTATGCGCCGGGTGCCCGCCGTGCCCTCGCCATGCCCTGGCGGCGAGCGCGGGCGGCGCACGGCCCCGTAATGGGTGCTTTTTAGCGGGCCGGGCTCCCATCTGGCTGGGGGACACGGAGAGCAGGCACAGGCAGCTGCTCTGTCGCAGGGCCAGATAATTAAGATGTGTTTACACTGTGTTTAAAGGCCAGCTAATGGGCTGATACCGATAGGGTCTGTTTGCACCCGCGATACTAATCATCGCAGCCTGGTCCGACGCAGAGAGATAGGGAGAGGGAGAGAGCGAGGGTGAGATAGAGGGAGAGAGAGAGGGAGATAGAGGGAAAGAGGGTGAGATAGAGGGAGATAGAGGGAGAGAGAGAGGGAGATAGAGGGAGATAGAGGGAGAGAGAGATGGAGATAGAGGGAGAGAGAGAGGGAGAGATAGATAGAGGGAGAGAGGGAACAACAAAGCATTCAACCGCACCACGTACAACCCACATTTACACACACCACAAAATCTACACACACATACACAAAACACGGAAAGAAAGTACTACAATATTGACGACAACAACAAAGCTTACTATAATTTGCTTTGGCCCTGATTACTGCTGGCATCGTCACTTCCAGCTTCACTGGAGCTGCATGTGCTCTAACTGCCCCTCTCTCCTGCTGCATGTGGGGCTCTGCCGTCCCAGAGCAGGGCCGGCCAGCTAGCCGAGCAGCACACCCAGGTGTGGGAAGCATTCAGATCCAATGATCCCTCAACAATGCCCCTGGCAGGCGAGTTCCCCGGCTATTACACCTCTTAAACCACACTGTTTCACTCAGTGGTGAAGGCAATGACACTGGAAGGCAGGCACACAGTCACAAACACACCGGGCACACACACACACGCACACACAGGGCCACTGGTGAGTGCTTTGGCATCCAAATTCCAGTCTGCCTGTCCATCTCCACGCCCTCCACTCATTTCCCCACTGTTGTTATGCAAATCAGGTACAGGCTCTGTGACTGTCACAGATTTGATGAGGTAAAAAGGGAAACCAGGATGGGGTGAGGGCAGGGAGGTGGGGGTGTGTGATCGTGTGTGAGAGGGGAAGGGCTGGGAGGGAAGCCAGGAGGAGTTTGGAAGGAGAGAGGTTATAGGGGGGTGAGGGAACGTGGGTGGCAATTTTTTTTTTGTGTTGCTATTTCTTGGTTGTGGTTTTTGGGACTCTCTTCCTGGGTTGTTAAGTTCTTACAGTTGGCATTTTTCATTCCTCTCTGGGTTTTGGATCTGAATCCCATCTGACAGTGTGACACAGGCAGTGCATCCCTGCATCTCCAGATCACCACAACACTATGACAGCAAAGGTAGGAGAAAAACACAAGCAAGTAAGCTTGACTGGTTATCACAGTCCGTGTTGGGGGCTAGCGCTATAGATTAGCACCACAAGCAGACATGTAACAGCTCATTAGCTGACTAGCCGAGATAATAACCTGTTAGCGACCTGTTATCCAACTACTCAGTGTACGCTAGCAAGTCTGTTAGCCAGCTACCCCATGTAAATTAGCAACCTGGTAAGGCAGATGGCCAGAGCAAGATTTTAGGCAGCTAGCGATGCGAAAAGCATCAGCACGAATATCGGAGAGAGAGAGACGCAACAGATCATCTCGTCCTCTCTCCCCTTCCCCTGACAGCACGGCTAATCAGCATGGCCACTGGTCTGGATGTGATGGGAACAAATGGAGCCCTGCAGATCAGCCCAGCCAGCCGAGACTGATAGCCTGGCTAGGGCCACTCTCTGACGGACAGATAGCATCCTATATCCACCCAACTAGCCTCCATCCAGGTAAACAAACATCACACAGGCCATTAATCCTTCTAATTTTCCACGAGCCCATCCCAGCCCGTTCCACCACCAGCGCTAGGGGCAGACCCCGTCGGCTCTGCCCTCGAGGGCGGCTGCTCGCTGGGGCAAGGTGTTCTCTGAGGAAGGGCGGGGGCGGACGGGCGGGCGGGGGACGGACGGACGAAGATAAAATAAGGAAGGAAAACAACAGGGCCATTAAAAAGGCGGAGAGCCAGAGAGCCGGTGAGCGGTCGTGCCAGGAGGCATGATCTTCAAGGGGGCCGGGCTGTCGGAGAGCGCGGGCTAGCTCCCTGGCCAGCCAGCTGTGCTAATGTGGATGACAAGCCCCCCGCACACTCACTCTGGCTAATGGCCGCTTCCCCCCACCCTTGCCCCCACCCCCAGCCCACCTTCAACATACCACCCCTAATTCTTATCCCCCCCCCCCACCACCAGCACCACACCTCTGCTTGAATTCACATGCAAATCTGTGTGTGAAATGTTCAAGCACTTTCTACCAATATGATACGCCATTAGTATCAGGACCGATTCCTGTAATTCTGTTAAAGTAGCGTGAGTCCTGTAATTTCCCTCCACTCCCACTGACGGGCGAGGTGGGGGAGGGAGGGAAGGAGGGGATGGGAGAGAGGAGGAGGGGATGGGAGAGAGGAGGGGATGGGAGAGAGGAGGGGATGGGAGAGAGGAGGGGATGGGAGAGAGGAGGGGATGGGAGAGAGGAGGGGATGGGAGAGAGGAGGGGATGGGAGAGAGGAGGGGATGGGAGAGAGGAGGGGATGGGAGAGAGGAGGGGAGGATCAGAGCAGGAGAGTGACATGCCTCTACAAGGAGAGGTAGAGAGAGAGGTAGCAGGAGAAAGGGAGAGGAGACAGGGTAGACATTTTTGCTGTCACTGTGTGCACAAAGCACAGACAGTGAAAAACACACCGTTATTGTAATTGGGACTTAGATGGGCTGAGAGAAATCCACCGTGGCATTCAGATAATGGTTGATTAATGTGGAGAATTCTGAGAGATGCATGTCAGCT
Organism: Hypomesus transpacificus; assembly: GCF_021917145.1. Lineage (NCBI taxonomy): Eukaryota > Metazoa > Chordata > Actinopteri > Osmeriformes > Osmeridae > Hypomesus > Hypomesus transpacificus. The sequence continues at coordinate 18,033,848 of NC_061070.1, forward strand.
CTCTCTCTCTCTCACACACACACACACTTTACAAGAAGCATGGAAAGAGGCCAAATATCCAACACCTACATTCCATACAGGCCTACGTCCCAGATGAGGAGGAAAGGCCAGGCTAACCCACTTCTATGGGTCGTTTACAGTGATGTCTGAGCTTGCCAGCAGTGCCCACTCACCCTCCACTCTGTCATGCAGGGACAGCAGCTTCACCAGACCCAGGTACTTGCTGGGATCCAGGGCCACAGAGGAGTCTTGACGGCTCCTGGGAAGGAAGAGACACTTAGGAGTTTAACTACCTTTAATAGATGCTAATATCTCCCAGTTATGCATCGTGGCTGTGTGTGTGTGTGTGTGTGTACACGTTCATTCATGAACATCAACTCACATTTCCCTCTTTAGGTTCATCGCCTCCTCCACATTGTCAAGGCGACAGCAGAGATTGATGAGGGTGGCGTAACCCCCGGCAACCATCTCATCCTCGTGCTGCTGCTTCAGCTCCAGGGCCCTGTCCAGTTTCTGATTGGACAGGAGAGATGCCAATCACAAGAGTGTCTAACATACACACCCTAACCCTGTTGTAGGATCGTACAACAAGGAACAAGGGTGAGGTGTGGTAGCACCAGGGTCAGGGTTAAGGTGTGTAGGTTATGGTTAAGGTGTGGAGGTTAGGGTGTGTAGGTTATGTTTAGGGTGTGGAGGTTAGGGCGTGTAGGTTAGGGTGTGGAGGTTAGGGCGTGGAGGTTAGGGCGTGTAGGTTAGGGTGTGGAGGTTAGGGCGTGGAGGTTAGGGCGTGGAGGTTAGGGTGTGGAGGTTAGGGTGTGGAGGTTAGGGTGTGGAGGTTAGGGTGTGGAGGTTAGGGTGTGGAGGTTAGGGTGTGGAGGTTAGGGTGTGGAGGTTAGGGCGTGGAGGTTAGGGCGTGGAGGTTAGGGCGTGTAGGTTAGGGTGTGGAGGTTAGGGTGTGGAGGTTAGGGTGTGGAGGTTAGGGTGTGGAGGTTAGGGTGTGGAGGTTAGGGTGTGGAGGTTAGGGCGTGGAGGTTAGGGCGTGGAGGTTAGGGTGTGGAGGTTAGGGCGTGGAGGTTAGGGCGTGGAGGTTAGGGTGTGGAGGTTAGGGCGTGTAGGTTAGGGCGTGTAGGTTAGGGTGTGGAGGTTAGGGCGTGTAGGTTAGGGCGTGGAGGTTAGGGTGTGGAGGTTAGGGCGTGTAGGTTAGGGCGTGTAGGTTAGGGTTAGGGTGTGGAGGTTAGGGTGTGGAGGTTAGGGTGTGTAGGTTAGGGCGTGTAGGTTATGGTTAGGGTGTGTAGGTTAGGGTGTGGAGGTTAGGGTGTGTAGGTTAGGGCGTGGAGGTTAGGGTGTGGAGGTTAGGGCGTGGAGGTTAGGGTGTGGAGGTTAGGGTGTGGAGGTTAGGGCGTGGAGGTTAGGGTGTGGAGGTTAGGGTGTGTAGGTTAGGGTGTGTAGGTTAGGGCGTGGAGGTTAGGGCGTGTAGGTTAGGGTGTGTAGGTTAGGGCGTGGAGGTTAGGGCGTGGAGGTTAGGGCGTGTAGGTTAGGGCGTGGAGGTTAGGGTGTGGAGGTTAGGGTGTGCAGGTTAGGGTGTGTAGGTTAGTGCCAGGACCCACCTCCTCATTGCAGAGAGTCAGGATGAGAGCTTTCAGAGTGGGACCCACAGGTTTCTCGTCTCCCTTCAACTCTGCTAGCTTCCTCTCCAGCGCAGACACCTTGCCTTCCGCGTCCTGGTACAAAACAAACACATACGAAAAAATGTGTGTGTGGACATTCATATTCCACACACACACACACACATTCACCTTCCCTTCAAATCCTGGCATGTATGACACGCACACTTACAGCGAGCTTGGGCCCGGAATGTTCTGGGCCATCAGTTTGGCCCTCAGCCAGGAACAGCACAGCCTGAAACAAGACGAGACGACAACATTGAGGAGAGATGCAAGAGGCCCCTCAACCTAAAGAACGGTATCATTCTGCCCATGTTCATGACTGTGGACTCAAATGAAGGGTCACAATGATATGCTATAATTGCTTATCAATTATACATTATTGAAATAATGTATAATAATATTGGTGTTACATTAACACTACCATTTAACTCATCTGCAATTCCCCCTTCGGGGATGAATAAAATACCTACTATTGATTACACCCTAACATAGGACTACATGGATGACAGAATGGTCTAACAGGCTAGGCTAGACTAGGCTAAACTAAGATAGGTTAGGCTAAAATAGGCAGCACCTTACATTTAGTCATTTAGCAGACGCTCTTATCCAGAGCGACTTACAGTAAGTACAGGGACATTCCCCTGAGGCAAGTAAGGGTGAGTTGCCTTGCCCAAGGACACAGCATAATTTTGCATGGCCTGGGAATCGAACTGGCAACCTTCAGATTACTAGCCCGATTCCCTAACCGCTCAGCCATCTGACTCCCAACCTTGATGAGCTCTGGAGCTTGGTAAGAATCCAGAAGGTTCCGGATGCCTCTGTAGATGTTCATGGGGATGGTGATATTCTGGGAGGGTCAGAGAGAGGATAGATGGAGATTAATCATCTGTTACACGCCGACGAGCATGTCTCCATCACCTGAACCTGATCAGCCTACTGGGCTTCCAGATTGCCAATCTGAAAAGAGAGACTGAGAACATGGGTATTCTGGCTCTCATTACTCCCAGACATGCTTCACATCTCTAATCCCAGATCGGCACTGTGTAAACCAAGGTTCTGGCCTGGCTGAACATTTATGAATGAAGTCAATATCCGTGTGCGCATCTGAATATACATGTGTGTGTGTGTTTGGGGTCTTGTCTGGATATGAATGTCTAATACGAGTGTGTATATATATATATATATATATATATATATATATATGTGTGTGTCTGAATTTATGCACGTGTGTGTGCGTGGAGGGGGGGGGGATCAGATAGTCTAATATGAGTGTGTGTGTGTGTGTGAGTGTGTGTGCGTACCAGGCTCTTGAGCAGGTGGAAGAAGTGCCTCAGCTGAGCCTCCTGAGCCTGCACCTCTGCTGCCGTCATCCCGTTGATCAGGTTGTACAGGAAGTAGGCGGCGTCCTCTGAAGAGAGAGAGAGAGAGAGAGAGAGAGAGAGAGAGAGAGAGAGAGAGAGAGAGAGAGAGAGAGAGAGAGAGAGAGAGAGAGAGAGAGAGAGAGGACACCTCAGACACCCAGGCCAGGCAGTGTCCTTGTGCTGCTTACTGTCCTTAGAGTGTCTTTTTGATATTCTCCTCTTCATTGTGTAGTTGTGTCTGTGTAGTTGTGTGTGTGTGTGTGTAGTTGTGTGTGTGTGTGTTCTGCTGACCGAGCCAGCTTTGTGGCGGATCAGTGAGTGAAGTGTGAGGTAATGCGCGGCGGGCTGCAGTGACGCGGGACCGGGCGAGCGAGGGCAACAGGATGTGACATGTGTAACCGTCTCCATCTCTCCCACCAGCACAAACACCGGCGCTGACGCCCGGGTCAGACGACAGTAGCCGACACACACTGACATGGAGAGACGTGGCCGCACCACTCACACACACACACACACACACACCCACCCCCACACACACCCCCACCAGCACTGTGTCAACAGCCAGAGTCTATTTCCCTGTGACAGTCTTTTTGACCAGACCTCTCGCTCGCTCTCCCAAACACACATGCACACATGCACATACACACGACAAACTAGGCACAAGCACCATAACGCAGAGCGAGCCTGTCAGCAGTCAAATGCTACTAAGACTGCAAAAGCAGTATATGCGTGCGCACACACACACACAACTGTCAGATATGATTGTTGGTCTCATGTTGGGAGTGTGTTGTGTTGACATCAGCTCTTACCACGTCTGGAACCTTCTTTTGTGAAACGCTCATCTTTGAACAGCAGGGCAGTGATCTGTAACCACAATCAGAATATGATGTTTTGGTGCACCTTAACATAAACCTAACATTTCTATTTATACAGCTTTCCCACCCAAACATACTGGAGATGGCAAAGTATTATTTCCACTTTTTTGACAACATTGTCAACATTAAATGAGGGAACAATCACAAATATTCCCGATAATAATGAATAATTAATTAATTAATACAGAGTCTAGCAGTAGATCATTGAAAATTGTTACTACTATCCATTTGACTGTGGGACATATCTATAGAGTTCAGTAAAAAAAAAAAAAAATTGTTGAGTTGAGTTCCATATTTTGTGAGCGTTAACAAAAGACTGCAGGAAATTTCCCAAAACACAAAAAGATTAGATTTGGATTTGCTTTGAGTAAAGTTAATAAATTATAGTCAAATTAATTGATAGTAAATTGATTTCCTTGAATCAATTTCACCTCAATAAATGAAAATTTTGTACAGTAAATGTGAGTGACGATGAGATGAGGAATGATGAGCAGCTTTACCTTGGCCTTGGTCTCCACATCCTCTGACCTATAGGGGGCAGCAGAGGACAAGACATCTGAATCACTACGCACACAAACACAGAATATCATCTAGAGACTGACACAGCTACAGCAGCTGTTCTAGGCATCACCACCCATCCATCCACACACACACACACACACAAACACTCACACAGCAAAAATACAGCCCAAATGAGGATAAAGGATGACATTTCTGGTGTTGTCAGCTGGTTGGAAGAGCGACGTTAAGAGGAGGAGGAATGCGGGGTGGGTGGGGTGGGGGCTTAATGATTAAATTATCTCCTGACCTTGCTTTTGACAGGAGCAAGTCTCAGTTCACAGTGACATGGCTTTGACACAGCCAGCCCACGCACCCACCCTCCTTAGTGACAGACCCCCCACCCCCCCCCCCCTTTCCTAACCCCCACCTCGGTGACAACACCAATTACGACCCTGACAGGGCGACTGGCGTCGTCGGGCCTGTGCCTCAGAGCTGCGTGTCGGGGTGACAGCAGTATAAGGGAAGCAACTATCATGTCGCAAGTCAGCAGGGGGAGACAGTCAAACTGACAATTTAGCAACAAGCCAGCTTGGTTCTACCTGCCTTACTGGGTGTCCCACCCTGACAGAACTATAGAGTTCAGTTCAAAATTCAACAGACGTGGCTTCAGGCCTCACCAGGTAGCACCAGCAGCCTGAGGTTATCCTTCAGAGGTTATCCTTCAGAGGTTATCCTTCAGAGGTTATCCTTCAGAGGTTATCCTTCAGAGAGACGGAGGACAAGCCGTTTTCTTTCTTACCAACCCAGTGCTTGTCTGAATGTATGTTAGAGTGTGTGTGTGTGTGTGTGTGAAAATGTACAATATGGTAAACAGTTACGCACACCCCACCCGCTGCCCCTCCCTTGGGCCTGCAGGCCAGTCCTGAGGCAGTGCTTGCCCCTGGGGGCGGGGCTGTGTGTATAAACATTAGCATGTCTCCCACAATGCTTTGGGGCTGGAGGACGACAGCCTCCATATGTATGAGGCACACTGGACTGTTTGGCCAGCTGCAAGCAAGGAGACACACACACACACACAAACACACGGTGCACTACACTGCACATACGCCACAATCACCATAACATAACACTGGCTTTAGGCCTAACTTAACCCTGGTCAATAAACATGAAATAAACAGACGCCACACGCCCACCCCCACCCCCACCCACACCCCCCCCCACACACACACACACACCCACCCCCACACACACACACACACACCCCCCCACACACCCACCCCCACACACACACACACACCCCCACCCCCACCCACACACACCCCCACACACACACACACACACCCACCCCCACACACACCCCCACCCCCACACACACGCCCACCCCCACACACACCCCCCACCCCCACACACACCCCCACCCCCACCCCCACACACAACAAGCAGACTTACTTTCTGAAGCCGTTGATGAGATTTCCTCTGAATTGACTCAGGTCCATGGCAGGGAAGGACGAGTCTGACACTGGAGAGAACACACACACACGGTCATACACTGTCCAAGACACTCACACACACGGTCATACACTGTCCAAGACACTCACACACACACACACGGTCATACACTGTCCAAGACACTCACACCAGTAAACCTACAGTCGAGCACCAAGGCAGACTCAGGGTTCAAAGTCTATGTTCCGTTTTTTTGGAAGGGAAGGGAGAACAATAAGTTAGTTGAGAAAACTAACCTAGACTAAACAATAAAGAAAAACCTCCACGACTAATAGAAGACACGAGAGAGATACAGAACATGAGGAAGGTGTGACAGCAGGAAGAGAGGGCACACTGGGGGGGGGGGGGCAAAAAAAAGAGGCATCCATTATTAAAAAATTACCTCATCAAGGTGTCCCATCACCTCTCTCCTCCTCTCCCTCACATTCACTCACACTGATTACTTGAAAGAGCCTGATGAGTGTGGAGAGGAGTGTGTGTGTTTGTGTGGGTGTGTGTGTGTGCGCGTGAATGGGGCCCATTCGGAGAGACAACAAGCCACAGAGCTCTGACGGGGCAATTAGCCTTCAGGCGAAATGGTGGCCAGATGCCGATGATGGGCGTTTGAACTCCCAGAATGCATCATGGCTCTCTGGAGCAAAGGGAGGCCATTTCTGTGTTGGGAGGGGCCGGCGGGAGGGGGGGGGGGGGGTATTCTAACCCTCTAACATTCCTGTGAGCACCGTTAGCTTGTGTGTCTACAGGATGACAGAAGGCTTGTGCTTACACATGGTCAACAGTGCCGCCAGGTCACCACTTGCCGCCTTGGAACGCACTTCAGAACACAGGACGTTGTCAGAGTCCATGGAGCAGCCCACTTCCTGCAACACACACCATCACACACACAGTTATTCCTCTAACTGCAACACACACAATCACATAGTTATTCCTCTACTTGCGACACACACACACACAATCACATACAGTTATTAAAGTACAATAGGAATGCTGGAAAAGTAGCGCTCGCTCGCTCCACACACACACACGCGCGTTCTACCTTGAGAGCAGCGGCGGCGCTGTCAACGTTGGGGAAGGTAGGCAGGATGTAGGTGTCGAAGGTCATCGTGTCAGTTGACACCCCCAGCATCTGCATGCCCTTTATCACCTCCAAAACTCCTGAGGAGACGAGGCAGAACATTCTAGAAAACTCCACATAACACAAGCCTTCATATGAAAACAGTCCACGTACAATACACTAGGAGAGCCTAGAAAAGCCAAGAATATAGAAAAATACTACATCAAAGAATAAAAACTCTGTCTAAATCAACAGACAATCAGATGTGGACCAGTGTCATAAATAGTAAGCCGTAAAAGTGTGTACCAGACTATAGCCTATCTTCCAGTCACACACAAACCCCCTTGCACACACACAGCTTAGTTTGTGCTGTTTACATCTGGGTCTTAAAAATAAATGAGCTGGCACACATTCTCACACAACTCCCCATTAGTATAATAATGCATGTGCCACCACACCAGTCTGGTCGTGGCGGGCTGCGGGGAGGGGCTGAAGGGGGACTTATCACCCTGTTTTCCAGCCACCCCCTCGGGTTCTGGCCCTGGGCAGACCCTCACAACAGCCCCATGCATATGGAACAGCCGGTTCTGTGCCGTTCCACCGCACAGAGATATTGTATATGTGTGCCGTTTGTGGCTATGTTGTTTACCTGCACTCCGTGTTCCTTTGCATTCTTTAGCAAGGTGGAGCTAAGTGTTTCAATGTCAAGAGAGAACGCAAGGAGAAGAGACACACGAGTGTGTGTCTGTGTGCGTGTGTTTATGTGTGTTTGTGTGTGTGTGTGTGTGTGTTTCAGTGTTTATTCTTCTTTCAGGCCATAACACACAGCTGAGTTTCCTGGTTCTCAAGGGAGGTCTATGTTCACCTGGCAATAGCCTGCGTTGGCCCCTACGCACCTGAATAAAAGATCAGCCAGGCTTTTATATGCCATTAAAACCTTCCTTAGGACCCCCAGACCGAGGTGGGGGGTGGGGGGTGGTTAAGGTACTCAGGTAGAGCACCTGAATAACCAGGCAGGCAGCCCCCAACATCACTCCCATCTCCCTTCTCCTCATTCATTCATTCATTCATTCATCCCTCTTGCTCCCTTCACAGCTCACTACCCTTCTTGCTTTCAAGAAAAAGTAAACAGGCGATCTGCCTCTTTCTTCTCAATGGAGGCCAAGAGCATCGTCCCCCATCCTGGTTTCGCTCAAGTCTTTTTTTATGAAAGAGAGAGCGCACCTGTTTTCCTGTTGAATTATCCATGATCCATTTTCTGAAGAAGACAGACGGATAGGAAACATGTGAATGGCGCCGGTAAATGTATACTGTCCTCGTTTTCACGTGAGACTCCGCGGTCAGCACTTTTTCCGCGAACGCGTTAGCTAGCGCGTGAGAGGCCGCTTTTAAAACGGCATTGCTGGGTCAGTAGATGCCATTTCGGGAGACACGCTGTAAACACGTCTCGGTAACTTTAGTTCATAAACTAACTGCAGAGGTTCAACATTCATATCCGCGCAACAGCAGAGTGATCTAGAGAGCAAATGTTTCTTGCGAGCTTCACTTGATTTCACCAATGTTTGGAAACTGACTATATGAGTTACACAGTGTTGAATGTGACGCATAAACAGTAGTTGAGGGAAGAAAATGTGCCAATGTATGGATCAGACAATCTCAATAAAAGCACAATTAACGCCTTGCTACTCTTATCATTTACAGCAGGGGCGTAGCCACAATAATATTTTTGGGTAGGGCTAGAAAAATATGGATAGGCAACTTTTATTTATTTTTTTACTTTTTTTACTTTGCGATGTGCACCCGGTGCATAATTTTTCGGAGATATTTTCGGTTTGGGGTTGGCCTAGAACAAATTGGATAGGCCTGTGCTTACCCAGGCCTACGACTCTGATTTACAGGCTAAACTACTACATCTGAATGACATGGAAAACAGACATCGTACACAGGTCATTCTCATGATGTAGCCTACCACGAGAGAGCTACACCAAGGAGAGAGAACCCAAAAGAGACAGAGTGAGTAAAACCGAGAGAGAAAAACAAGATTCAAAAGCAGGCTCAAGAGGCCCAGTGTCCTGACAGTCAACTGGTTCTTGCCCTCTCCTCTCGTCCTTGAAGAGAGACCCTGTCACATCTCTATATCCCTTCCCCCGTTTTCTCTCCTCCTCTGTCTCTGTCTCTCTCTCTCTCTCTATGTTCAGGTGGCTGTGACGTCTGATGAAATCAGTGCTGAGAGGTCCTAGGCTCTTCCCCATTAATTGTGTGTGTGTGTGTGTGTGTGGTGGGGGGGGGGGGGGGGGGGGGGGTACATTCGATTGCGGAGGCGTAGATGAGGAGGTCAGGCGGGAGCTTAAGATCTCCTCGTCCTAAACATTAAAGCCTCTTCGTAGCGGAGCCAAACACAGGGCAGTCTGCCTCCCTCCCTCCATCCCTCCCTCGCCTCTCTAATGCTGCTGTGTCACAAGCGATAAGAGCGCGCTCCCTGCTTGGGAGTGACAAGCGGCCGTGGCTCGCGGCTGGTGGGACAAAAGCAAAAGCATATGCTTCCTCAAACTCGCCTGCCCAAATCCACACCTCATCAAAATGCAAAGTTTTTCCTCGGCCGGGCTCCTGCCCGCCAGTGACACCTGTGGACAGAAAGTGACATGGCGCTTAATATTTCATGGCCGTGCACAGTGGTGCGCGTAATCCAAAGTGAATTCCCTCAGAGCGCTCGCATTTACATGAAATCAAGTCACTCCGCATCAGTCACATCACCTCCACCACGGTGCCCGCCAAAACTCACACACACACACACACACACAGACACACCACACCACACACAAAGCGATTGAGAGAGAGGCTGCATCATTCATGAGGGTTAAGGCTAACAACGCAGTCAGGGAACGGGTGTGTGAAGGAGAGAGGGAGAGAAGTTTCCCCATCGCTCTCGTTAAGCGCTTTGACAACTAAATGGATGTCCGGTGTGTTCAGACTGGGGCTCCAGGCCGCTGGCGTGCAGCTTGCCGAGTCGGCAGCATCTCCGCTGCTCTACAGATGAGACTCCGGCTAGCTGCCAGCTCAAATGCCGTCAATTAAGCAACAGGGAAATATTACTTTTTAATAACTCTTCGGAAGGAGGGGGGGGGGGGGGGGCAGAAGGTAGAGCTAAGCAAAATGACGCACTCTGCAACTTAATCTGCACTTAGAGCATTAAACATGACTGAATTCCTTTGACAGCGTCCGTATTACTGTTTCTCATGAATTTTAACACAGACTCGGTACGATAGCCATCTGTGACTGAAGAGCTTTCCTTTTCCAAGGTGTTTTCAGGAACGTTACAAAAATCCTTCTCAAAACGCCACAGATTTTTACGTGAAAAAACTGAACAAAAACAAGAATGGTAGGCCTATAAGAAGCTATTGATCCCAAGGATGACACGTTTAAGTTTAAAATACTCGACCGTTACGTGACCCCGGCTCCATCTGAACTCACCCCAAGATTGTCAGGGTAGAGATTGGACCCTAAGAGTCTAGAAACCACTGGAAGCACAATGACCTTTGAACCCCCTTTGCCTCCAAGAATGGAGGTGGGGGATAACATCCCTCAGGCTATCTGATGTTTGATGAAGCAAACATGGCAAAATGACCGTCAAAGGCTTCCGAGTGACTACTGTGTATTATGTTATTTATGGAGAAAAAATTAATACTTTTTGTATTACTAAATGTGCACCAACCCCTCAAATTTAAAAGAGAAATAAAAGTATTGTAGTAATTAAAAGGGTTCCATAGCGCCCTTGTGGATCCAAATTGACCTTGGAAAGGTATGTTCCTAAGGAGTTCCACCTTGGAGTTTATCATTAGGACACAATCCTTCTTTCCTATGGTCTCACAGATCCAATTCACAGCTCTAATGTGACCCTGTCTGTCTGTGTGTGTGTTATCAGTTCTGTTACGACTCCATCTTACTCACAGATCGGATGCATCCCTCTCCGCTTGCCCCACACCAGTGAAATCCTTCTGGGGGGGTCCACTCAGAGGGCCATTAATATTTTACAGAGACGGTTCTTCTAAAAGCCCTGGGTTGATGGAGGTCTGGTGGAGTCATAACCTTCCCACAACCCAGCTCTATACCCCCCCAACACACACACACACACACAGTCTCTCTCTCCCTCCTACACGTCATAACACACTCCCCCAGAGGTATGACAGCCCCCATTAAACTCTAACATAAAAAAAAACGACTTTTTGGCAGTATGACTAAAAACCTAACAGTACACCCGGACTTCAAAGATCAACTTTCAGGTCCACCGTTCCTTACAGAAGCACTTAAAAGAAGTATATTTCCAGGATCGTTTTGTCTGGTAGCGTAGTGAGACATTTGCAGCCCAGTGGAGTGGAGGGCTCGACAGGAAGAGGTCAGAGAGGAGAGAGAACTTCATCCCTCTGACAGGCAACCGTAACTTCAGGTTCTGTTGCTGTGGTTACGCGAGCCACGTAGCCAAGAAAGAAAACCCCTTACCTGTCAATCATCTGATTGACCCTCCAGGCAGCCAGCATCAGACATGTCCCATGAATGCCCTGTGGTAAGATTACGTATCAAAGCGACAAGCACAGCTAGAAACAGAAGTGGACTGTGCTGGTGACAACAGTGCTGTCCATATCCCCTGTAAGTGACAGGTGTCCTCGCTGAGATGGCCTTGTCTGTCTGCCTGTCGGTCAGCTAGAGTGAAGGGGCCGACACAAGGACCGTCTAGAGAGCATACATACGCACTGAAGAGTGCGAAGGAGATAGCAGTGTGTCAACCTTCTAGACAGTACAGACAGACATACGTCTGTCAGGTCTGGTGGGAGCCAAGCCAGCCCCCCAGCCCCTCCTCCCCCCCCGACCCCCCCCCCCAGCCCCTCCTCCCCCCCCGACCCACCTGCTGTGTTCTTTTCCTTCTGGTGGTGTGTGAGAAGTGGCCAGAAGTAGTGTGGCCTTATGGGTAATCCCTGCTCCTTCATCAGCTTCATCAGCTCCATAGCGGTAGCTGGAAAGGACCAGAGATCAGGGTGAAGAGAAAGAGAGAGAGGTATTTATATCAAGAAATACGTCTATTCTAAAGCGAGGTGAAGTCCAATACACAGTTCTAATGGCGATTTTCATCATGTGCTTGTGTACCTGTCTTCTTGGCCTCCAGGGAGCAGTAGAGGGAGAACTGCAGGGGTGTGGAGTGCAGGTTTGACTCTTGAAGCTCCTTGCTATAGGCAACCAACTTCTCCACAGCCTGCGAGAGAGAGAGAAGAAGAGAGAGAAAAGACAGAGAATAAATACAAGTGCATTCCGTGAAGACAGAACATGCCTAATCCTTCACGGTCTGTACTCACCACGTCCATGTTGACGCAATGGCGCAAGAAGAAGTTGCCCTGACTGGGTACGTCCGTGCTGCTAGTTTCAGCCTGAAGGGTGGGGAAGGTCTTCAACATGGTGAAGGCGGTGTCCTCGTGGCCCTGGGTGATCAGGCTCAGACAAAGGTTCATGGCATCTACAGGGAGCAAGAGGGGACAAAATCAAAAAGGTGTATCTCACAGTCAAACTCTTTACTTCCTGTGACTGAATGATAACTATTGACATGATAAAAGACCATGTGGAATTGAAATAAAGACTCGTTTTGATTCAATTAATAGTATTTCCTAGTATCCCACCTTTGGGTCAGGGGGCTGTGTTAGATGTACATGCAAACCAAGAGAGTAGCGACTAGGCCTGATGTATCTATCTGGTAAGTGAGTAGGATGTGATGATGGTTCCTACCTGGGATGTAGCCCCTCTCGTGACGCAGGCGCTCCGCCACAGCAGGGACGTGCTGCTGGTGTCCAGCCTTGGACAGGCTGAAGATCACCTGCATCAAGTCTCTGTCCATGAGACTGGAGTCTGCCCCCTCCACCGACTCTAGGGTCTGGAGGCAGTGAGTCAGGGAGGGAGGGAGGGAGGCAGTGAGTCAGGGAGGGAGGGAGGCAGAGAGTCAGGGAGGCAGTGAGTCAGGGAGGGAGGGAGGCAGTGAGTCAGGGAGGGAGGGAGGCAGTGAGTCAGGGAAGCAGTGAGTCAGGGAGGGAGGGAGGCAGTGAGTCAGGGAGGCAGTGAGTCAGGGAGGGAGGGAGGCAGTGAGTCAGGGAGGGAGGGAGGGAGGGAGGGAGGGAGGGAGGGAGGGAGGGAGGGAGGGAGGGAGGGAGGGAGGGAGGGAGGGAGGGAGGGAGGGAGTCAGGGAGACATTTTGAGTCTGGTAGCCACCTTTTAGGGCAGTACACACATGGACCATGGTCCAATCAGCAGATGGTAAGAAACTGATGAACGTCTGGTTACAGGTATGGACTCTCACCTGAATGATCTTGGCCATGTCTCCCTTCTCTGCATAGATAGTAAGCAGAGCCATGTAGGTGTCTGGTCCTGGCTCGATGCCTGCATTCTTCATGACTGGAAGTATGTTCTCTGCACTCTCCACATCACTGCACAACATGGGTCAACCACAGTGAAAACCATGTACAGACAACATAAGGTTGAGATGAATTGTAAGTAAACTATGCAATATGATCACATACAAGACACTCGTGACATGTTCCCTCCTTTTAGACCCTAGGTATTGGAAGAGTATGAATCTTGTGTTGCTTACCCCGCACGGGCATGACCTGTCACTAGGGCGTTGAAAACAGCCTCTGTGATTGGCAGATCCTTGCTCTTCATGAATCCCAGGATTGTGCTATCAGGTGAACACAATATCAACAGTTAGAGAATGCAGATATACTAAAGTCATACTGACGTTGGGTTCTTTAAGGTATAACACCTGGCTCCATCTATGTTTCCCTCTTGGCAGTAGGCAGCAATCAATCTCTGGAAGGTTACCTGAGAAGAGGCAAGACAGTATTTAATATGTTAATCAGCATAGCTAGTCTACTAGGTTTGAACCCTGCTAATCCTTGTCTAAATTGAACTATCCAGAAGCCCGGTTACTCACCCTGTTGGGCTGGACATTGGCTGCCTCCATCTTAGCCAGGAACTCAGTGGGGGAGAACTTAAACTCATTCTGCAGGTAGACCTTCAGCAGAGCATTGTAGTGGCTGGCATCATACGAGGCACCTGGAAGAAAGTACAAACACAGTTATAGAAAAATCAAAGTGAAATTCCCAAATAGTTTCCATGACAAATCCAAGAAAGACAGCTTATGACCATGTTCCTCCAAACAGAGACCCATCCAGGCTGGCACGACCATGTCAGAGGAACTAGCTCTTACCCATCTCTAAGAGCTTGTCCCAGATGCGGTGTGCCAGCTCGGTGCGCTCTTCCAGGGGCATCTCTGGTAACAAGGAGCCACAGCTTCGTAACAGCAGCAGGGCCTGGTTGCCACTAGGGTAGCCTGGAGAGGGGGAGGAGAGGGCAGAGAAGGTGAGTGACTTTTTGCTACATGGCGAATGCTAATGCTAACAGAACTGAAAGAGCGAGGCTGCAGGGAACAGGGAGAGGTCTCTGGGGCAGCTGGTCAGAGAGTTTGTGTGGTGTGTGTGGTGTGTCTGGCGTGTGGTGTGTGTGGTGTGTCTGGCAGAGTGCGAATTATGCAATGACAATCAGGGGGGGGTCAACGTCTTCTCCAGGGCGTGTATCACCTCCCCCGACTTGTTGTTTTTACCTCTTTTGGGGGGGGTCCAAGTCTTAATTAAGGGGGTCAGACCCCCCCCCCCCCCCCCCCCCCCCCATTAATTTGCACCCTGGTTTGTGGTGTCGTGGGGAGCGCGGTACCTGTCCTGCAGAGGTCGTGGAACACGCGCATCAGCAGAGTCTTGGTGACGCGGCCGGTCCTCCTCACAGAGTTGTCAAGCTTGGCCAGGGCCCAGTCGAACTGCTTGATCTGCTTGGAGCGCACCCCCACACTGGCCTCGTCGCCCGGGGCCCCCCGCTCCTCCGGGACCACCGTGTACTGACGCACACCGGCACATGGCCACAAGCACCTGGGAAGAAAAATACGGGCGGTATGAAAGATGGAACACTGATTCGTTCATCCTCTAAATCCCTGTTTAGAAGCTGACCAGAAGGAGAGAGCCCAACGTATTATGTGAGGCATGCAGTACCTGGAACATCTAGTCTATAACTTGCACGCACTTCATATCAAGCTGTACAGGGTACATGGGAGCTATGTTTCATTGTGTAAAAGCTATGTGGATCTTCCCCAACTGGGCATCATTCCACAATCATGACCTTGACATGAAATCTCCAATGATACAATTGCTGCCCTTTTTTCCTGTAATATTGAACGGCTATCTTCCCATGTGATTAGCTAGCTACGTGCTGTATGTGGTGTCGAGGATACCTATTCAAAGTCATCTGGCTCCTTCGTTCCCTAAGGTTAGCACGGCATGCTAGCTAGCCATCCAAAATGGACTAGCTGTGGCTAGACATAACTTTATTAAGTAGTGTAAATGTGGCATACGGATCAGGCTTATATGCATTCTAAGATCTAGTTGTGTGGATTGTTATGAACGACTCAAATGTTTTGGTTACACAAGCATCAAGTTTGCACATTATATAAAAAGGGAGCCATCTTTGATGCATGATGTACCGTAGTACAATTTGATAACGATGTGTATGATTAACCTATTAGTGGATTACATTTTTATTGTGCAATTTTGCATTCGTTTGACATTGACTCTCAATGACAACCGCAGGATACACAAGCAAGCATGGACCGGCGAGTTAGCCCACAAGCATCACTGCATGGGATACCTGGATAAGCTGCTGTTTCCAATGGCCACTTGTCTTGGGCACACACCGAGTCCTTTTCCACCAGTGGTACCGCTGAACAACCGGCTAAGCGGCGGTCCATTTCTGTTTGTTCCTGTAATCTGTAGCAAGCCCGAAGGCGAAAACTTAAGTAACCGTGTTGATCTCAAGAGCGCAGCCATGTTTAACCTGAACGACGACAGTGGAAGGGCATCCGCACCACGTGGTAGGTCAAAGTGCGTCAGACGAAAACATTTGAGCTTGTGGGGGCGTGCAGTGAGTGTTTCCAGTCAAACCGTTGTCACCATTGAACTCGTTTGTTTTAGGTATTATCGTGATTAGATATTTAATTATGAATATTTGAGTATTGTAAATAAAATAAAAATATATATCTTATAAATGCATATTTGAACGAGTCATTTTCCATGCTACACCTCTTATGTCGTTGTAACTGAAATGCACCATATACACTTTTTGTAATCCATAGACGCACGTGAACTCGCTTTCATTCTGCTGCATGTGTTGCTGGTGTTTACGTTAAAGCGATATTACATGGTGTAGTTGGACCGGCGTGATCTACATATAACCACGTAGGAAGCATATTCTGATGGAAGACGACACTTATAGTAACATTGATCGGTTGATGGTGTCAGTGTGTGGCTCTTCTTGATAGGTAAGCAGATATTGTCCCCAAGAAACGAGTGGTCAGCAACTACGGTAGCCTAACAGGTAGGCTAGCCGACATCACATTCATAACAATATAACTATTGTACGATTGGCGCTTGTGCAAACATGTTCATGTTCGTTAAAGGCTGTTACCATAGAAATCCTGGTGGGGACGCTCTTGTCCCGTACAAATGTGTAGAATTGGTTAACTTTATTTATTTGGTCAATAAACAACACGAATGAGATCTGGCCAGTAATGTGCAGCCCGTAAATAGAATGATCTAGAAACGAAACCATTACCTGGACCAAACAAACAACTCCACACAGACTACCACTCTGGTCCTTCACATCAAGCAAGACAGTCAAACTGACACAACATTATGGGACAGACGCACAATGAAAGTCAAGAAGAGCCTTTGGATAGACAAACTGAAAGCATAGCATTACAAGTACGAGTACTACTAGTCTATACTATTTAATCCCAATAGGTAATGTCCATATTTAGATAAACAAAATTTGCAGCTGCCACGTTGGATCCGCCAGTGCTTGGCTCACTCTGACCTCAACCGTCTGTGAAACGCCACCAGCCATTCCCCACAAGCTGCTTCTGGTTGTTTGGATGGGGCGTCTCTCCCTGTGGGGCTGTATGGAGAGGCTGATAGGGTCCAGCTGGGGGGTCAAGCAGGGTAAAGGTCACCCAGGTGGGGTGTTGTCAGGCGTGGGTTGACGCCCGGCGGGCCGTCGCCCTCCAAGGCCTTGTGGTCCATCAGCAGCCAGCGGAGGTCCGGCAAGGTTGGAGTGTGTCAAGTCTTTCCCCTCCACTCTCCGGGGAACACACAAACACATAGATGCGTGCTGCCTCTACACACATTCTTACTGTCCACATAAGATCCAACTGTTACTACAATCCAAACACACACACTGTACACACTTGCATCAGCCCCCCCCCCCGTGCATCCCCTCTCTGGGACACACACACACACACACATACTTCCCACACCTCACCCCATGATGTACAGATGCAACCCTATTGTGTGACTGGGACCAACTGACAGGGAACAGAGGCCGACGCCCCCAGGCGCCCCCACCCCGGCCTGGGCTGTCGAGGTCCTGTCAGTGCCACTGCCCATCTCTGGGGGGGGGGGGAGGCACCAGGGAGAGCAAGGCTGGCTGGGCACGGCTGGTACATACAACCAGCCTTTGATGGCACGCATTCTCATGAATATGGCAGCACATGCCTGTGCTTTCCTGGAGCTTCCCATTCCCTGTGCGCCACAGTACGACCCATCCCCACCACGGCTACCTCAGCCCAGCCTCCAGACCTCAGGATGACAGCATGGAGAACCTGGAAGCTCCAGCCCTGTTTTGCTACAGTTTTTTTTTTTGCCTTATTCCCCGCGTGTCCCCTATCAGTACTGAGCCGTGAGATAACAGACAACAGCCTTCCAAACACACACCGCCGTCTCATCCTGTCCGCCCTGTCTCACCATCCCTCACTCCCTCTTTTATAATTTAGCCTAAGAAAATCTTCCCCCTGATCATGCATTAAAGATCTCTCTGGTTTCTAACTGCCTTGGCAGGGTGAGAATGGCAGCAGACAAGCGGGTGGGGGGCGTTTGTTTTCTCTCTCCTCTTCCTGAGCTGTCCTCCTGTCTGCTTGCAGTTAGATCTGATCTGAACAAGCAGCAGCTCATGAATGGGGAACACAGATCCGATTCAAGCCTCTTCCCTGGCTATGTTCACCCGTGAGGTGTCAACCAAAGAACCACTGCTGTCGAAGTGTCTTCTCTGCAGATTGAACTGGCCTGCCAACCAGAACAATCTAGTGATTATAATAATTATGTCAGTAACCTTCGGCAATAATATGTACTGTATTGGGGTACTTCCACAATATGTCACTAGTGCTGCCACCTTAGCATCCTCCATGGTCTTTTTTAATTTTGTGGGTTCATGTGTGTGTGTGTGATGGCTGCAGAGACATCTAGAAGGCAGGCTATCCTGTCCAAGGGGAACTGAGCCTTTTCTCTGGCCATGTGAGCTAAAAGTAGGATGCTTTGGGGAGCGGACTGAATTATATAGGAGGGAGGCAGGGCAGAGGGGTGCCATCAAGCCCCAGACTGCCCTCCCTCCTGTCTTTTTGTCTCTCTAACTCTCTTTCTCTTCAACTCTCTTTCTCTTACTCCTTCTCCATCGCTCGCCCTTTCTCAATCTCCTCCCCCCTTCCCTCTTTTTTTAAATTATTCTCTCCATTTCTCTCCACCCTCTACATCTCTTTTCTCTCTCTCTCTCTCTCTCTCTCTCTCTCTCTCTCTCTCTCTCTCTCTCTCTCTCTCTCTCTCTCTCTCTCTCTCTCCTCTCTCTCTCTCTCCCTCTCTCTCTCTCTCTCTCTCTCTCTCTCTCTCTCTCTCTCCTCTCTCTCTCTCTCTCTCCTCTCTCTCTGTCTCTCTCTCTCTGTCTCTCTCTCTTCCACTTATTTTGCTTTATCTCTATCACTCCAAACTGAATGACCTCAGAAAAGGGCCCTGTTCTATTTTTCCACAGCATGAATGCATCTGTGTAAGTCATCAATTATTCATCGCCATATATCTATTATTTACTGATTATTTTCACTTCTTTACTAAAAGACTTTTGCCGTTCCCCCTCCCGTCTCTTAATTGATAACCTTGCCCAGTCAATCTATATAAACAAACCCCTCTTTTCTTCCTTCCTTCCGTTCTTCCTTCCCTCCTCCCTTTCCACCCAGACCGGAGCTTTCTGCCGCAGCCAGCGCAGCGTGAAATATGCTCAGGTAGATGGAGAGCTACCCTCTAAATGACCTAACGGATGTGTTGACAGAACTCCTGTCCAGGTGTGGTCACAGCACTCCTGTCTCTTCATCCAACGTTGACACTCCCTCACATTCTGACTACGCCAGCGCTTTCTGCCTGTCAGGTGTCAGAGCCAGCCTCTCCACCCGCCATCACACACTACCACTGCCCTACCCCTCCGAGACCAGACCTCAAAACGACTATATCACATGACTCCCCCCCCCCCTCCCGCTCCCTCCCCCAGCCCCAGAGAGAGCGAGGGAGGGAGATGATGACTGGATGCTTGGAGAGAGGGAGAGGAAGAGAGAATGGTGTGTCCCTGGGGAGTGGTTCCCGTCTGTGTGGATCAGAAAGTGGGAGTTGACTGCGGCAGCAGAACTTCCCCTGGTGTGAAGACAGTTGTTCTCCCTGGACCCTGGTGAGCCCAAGTGTCACATGTGTGAAGATCACAGGTTTCACCGGTGGCAACTAAAGCAGACACTTCAAACAGGGATGGTTTACACCAGGGAGATACGGCAGCGTTGGGATATTGTGTGTGTGCGTGCTTGTTTGTGTGAATACCGTATTTCCCGTGAGCCGATCCTCTAAAGTGCAGCAGGCATGTTGTCTCTTCTTGGTGGATGTGGAAATGGAGACAGAAACAGGGATAAGTGGTAGCAGTGTCTTTGTTCAGGACTGCAGGCTTTTATAGTTTCTAATGTAAGATGCCCCAGGCTCTGCCACAAGCAGCACTACTGATAGGCATGATCTAGGGAAAGACACCTGTGACACATACACACACACACACATGTATTCACATGTATTACAAACACACACATGTACAGACACATACTGTATGTCAGGGAAGGCCTAGGAGTCAGACTTCAATCTCCTTTTCTGAAAGCTGGAGTTGCTG
Source organism: Hypomesus transpacificus (assembly GCF_021917145.1). Classification (NCBI taxonomy): domain Eukaryota; kingdom Metazoa; phylum Chordata; class Actinopteri; order Osmeriformes; family Osmeridae; genus Hypomesus; species Hypomesus transpacificus. Next base: position 18,053,904 of record NC_061070.1, read on the forward strand.
CCAACAAAACGTACAGGAGTGTTCCTAACGATGTTGAGAAGGCAGAACCTGAGCTCCAGTGTAACACCATTCCCCCTTTCCCTCAGTAAACCCTCCTCAGGGCTTAACCATCGCTTGGCGTCCGCCTCTGTGTTCTCGCGCCTCACATTAAATAACCATAATTACACAAAATCTACACGTCTTCCCCCACACACACACACACACACACGTAGAAGCAATCAAGTATTTATTTTTACATTCAGACAACAGTAAAGCAGTGTATTGTTTCACTGTGTCTCTTCCGATAGTTATCAACCGCCTCCATCCTCCATAACAGCAGACGAGAAGCCCAGCGTGAGTCAGACAGCTCTCCGTCCAAACAGACAAGGGCAGCACGGGACATAGTTACAGCAATCTGACAACACGGTGACATCTGACTCCCGCGCGCTCGGATCATCACGGGGTCCATTGTTACATCGATATTAGAGCGGCGAGCTCCCTCACGCTCCAACACCTTGATCTCTCTCCGCGTCGTCCGCTTCTCGCCGTGTCTCTCCTCATCACGGTCCTCCCAGCGCCCCCTCGCCCGCCCTGCCGGCACGCACGCCCGCCGGAGCGTGCTGACACGAAGGCGAATGGCGGTGGAGGGGGGAAAGGGGCGCATCCCTCTACCTCTACCCTCACAATGTCAGCCACCGGTGTGTGGATCTGTGTGTGGATGAGTGGACGTGTGGGTGTGGAAGTGTGTGGGTGTATGTGTGTGTGTGTGTGGGGATGGCTCGATGAATGTAGCCGGATCTCAGTGCAGGAATGTGGGTCTGGAGATCAAGAGAGTGAAAGGAGGGAGGGATGAATGAAGGGGGCTGTTTCTGTCTGTATGTGAAGGTTTTAATGATGCCTCTGGCTTGGATATAATCACCTGAGGATTATGTCTGCCTTCCTGGTCAGGCCCTTTTGCTCTCTCTCTCTCTCTCTCTCTCTCTCTCTCTCTCTTCTCTCTCTCTCTCTCTCTCTCTCTCTCTCTCTCTCTCTCTCTCTCTCTCTCTCTCTCTAGCTCTCTCTTTCTCTCTCTCTTTCTATAGCTCTCTCTCTCTCTCTCTCTCTCTCTCTCATACTTCTCATGCCATCTCACCCTTCACCCCCATATGTATTGTTAGAATCACTGAGGCCGGAATCTGAAGAATAAGATGCACTGTGCTGCCCAACCCAAACATTCTGTATACTCACACACTCACTCACTCACTCACACATACACACACACACACATAAAGATTACAACCCTACATGAGTAGAATATCACCCCTTCACATTCAAACAGTGGACAGGGAATAAGATGTGTTTAATACTGACTATAGAAGATTCAACACAACATCATTACAGAGTATCAAAAAAGACTGAAAAGAAAGTGTAATTTTGGGCCCTGCACACATACACACCCACACACACCCACTCCTCTCCACACACACACACACACACACCTACCCCCCACACACAAGCACACACATACACACACACGCACACATACACACCTACACAATCTAGTAGTGGCAGTGGAGTAGGGTGAGAAGAAGCAGGTGTGACAGTGTGCAGAGCCTGGCAGAGTCTCTGACAGTGGAGGTACGGAACACATCCACACAGGTTCGGCCAAAAAGGAGATGAGGACGTTTCCCCCAGGCTCAGCAAGTGAACAAGGGGGGGGGGGGGGTATTTTGGTGTGTGTGTGAGAGAGAGAGTCAACGTTACAGACCATGACAACGTGTTAAGCTCCCGACACACACACACAGACCCCATGTGGAAGGTAGATGGCTGGAGGAAGACCAAGTGGGGAATGTCAAACTGGGAATATCTCTGCTGCTGAAACCCTGCTTCCACTCAACACACACACACTGTAGCTGGTCCACACACACACACTGTAGCTGACCCACACACACACACTGTAGCTGGCCCACACACACACACTGTAGCTGGCCCACACACACACACTGTAGCTGGCCCACACACACCGTAGCTGGTCTACACACACTGTAGCTGGCCTACACACACACACTATAGCTGGCCCACACACACTGTAGCTGACCCACACACACACACTGTAGCTGGCCCACACACACACACTGTAGCTGGCCCACACACACACACTGTAGCTGGCCCACACACACCGTAGCTGGTCTACACACACTGTAGCTGGCCTACACACACACACTATAGCTGGCCCACACACACTGTAGCTGACCCACACACACACACTGTAGCTGGCCCACACACACACACTGTAGCTGGCCCACACACACACACTGTAGCTGGCCCACACACACCGTAGCTGGTCTACACACACTGTAGCTGGCCTACACACACACACTATAGCTGGCCCACACACACTGTAGCTGACCCACACACACACACTGTAGCTGGCCCACACACACACACTGTAGCTGGCCCACACACACCGCAGCTGGTCTACACACACTGTAGCTGGCCTACACACACACACTATAGCTGGCCCACACACACTGTAGCTGACCCACACACACACACTGTAGCTGGCCCACACACACACACTGTAGCTGGCCCACACACACTGTAGCTGGTCTACACACACTGTAGCTGGCCTACACACACACACTATAGCTGGCCCACACACACTGTAGCTGACCCACACACACACACTGTAGCTGGCCCACACACACACACTGTAGCTGGCCCACACACACTGTAGCTGGCCCACACACACTGTAGCTGGCCCACACACACACACTGTAGCTGGCCTACACACACTATAGCTGGCCTACAAGTACAAACAGACATGTGACTCTTATCAGCACAAGGTCCCTCAGAAGAAAAAGCCAGTAAAAATTGTGGTCGGCTGAATTCTCAGTACCATAGAATGAGAAGTATATATGATAATGTAAAATGTAAAGAGATTTTCAAAAAAGCTAACATGCAGTGCTTGTAGCTGTGCATGAACCAGACTTACTGCTGAGCACTAAGTGTCTTCACAAGAGCACAAGAATAAGTTGTGTATAATTTAGTTAGTATATATGAGGGGTATGTGCGACGTGACCTTCTGCAATATATATAACCATATAGGTAATTTCAAACCACTTTTTGATTACAGTACAGGAACAGACAACGGCAGCTCTTTGTGCGGTTTATTATTGATGAGCACAGGTGCATTATATCATCACTCTGTTCAAGACTAGTGCCAGCAAAGGGGATTTAGTTTCTCATTTAGTTTGAATTCAAACACATACTATTTTATTATGTTGTGAAACATAGCAATAATCTTATTGATGAACCTGCTTTTCTTCTTGAATGCATATATCTTACTGTGTATATATATTGCAGGAGTTTCTTTGAATCAATCCATTCCAAATACCAACCTCTCCAGCTTGCTCAGACACACACACAAACACACACACACTCGCACACACACAGCAGTGCATTTGCAGTTATCACACATACCTCCAGTCTTTCACACTGCCGATTAGCATAATATTCTAATGGTGTTGATTACTAATAAGTCATGGAGGCAGGCCAGGGGAGGCAGGCCAGGGGAGGCAGGCCAGGGGAGGCAGGCCAGGGGGGCAGGCCAGGGGAGGCAGGCCAGGGGAGGCAGGCCAGGGGGGCAGCGGTGCTCAGCCATGCACATTCAGACAGGGCGCTCTGACATCAGTGTGAAGAAGGCCCTACGAGGAGAAGCACACTCACGTCTTCTCCAGACAGCCTGGGGGCCGTCCTACTGGGGCTGCAGCACACACACTGGGGCTGTGGCACACACACTGGGGCTGTGGCACACACACTGGGGCTGTGGCACACACACTTTTACCTCTCGATAGTGAGACGCACACGCACACAAACGTCCTGAGGTTCGGCCTGAAGGCTCAACACACTCGAATCTACATGCCGAGCACTCAGTGTTTCTCGCATGCATGCACAACCGCTTATTTAATGACATACAGTGCAAACCACTCACATGGATCTGCCTCATGCATGCTTCATAAAAAAGACCTAACTCAACTACAGTCGACTAGCATGAAACCGAAGGTGAAAAGTATGTGATGGAAAGAGCAACAGTTGAATCCTAAACTTAACAGGTCCTGAACTTTTCACTTAAAGAAACACGCTTTTAAACTGTATGACATTTAGTCATGACATCAATGGGTTTCCTGTGCTCAGCTTGGCCCATAGTCCAGACTGAGCTGAGGCGGCCATTTTACCTGGCCAGCTGAAAGCCCAAGGCTCCCGGGAGACTCATCCTGTCTCATCCTGGTGACAAGGTGACATTCTCCTGGCAGAGGCACTGTCCTCTCCTCTCCGTGTCTCTCTCATGTGCTCCTCTCTCTCTCGCAGACACAATTCCTCAAAGGTTCCTCACTTCTGTTCACACCTTTGACACCCACAGCCCTGAGCCAAATGACATTTGGAAAAACTGGAACTGCCCCTTTATGTAGCCCTTTTCCAATTCCGCTTATTTTGGTGGGTGCCTCCTCGTATCCCTTCTCGCAACACATTGCTGGGGTGGGAAGGCTCTACCTGGGTTAACCTTTCAGCACCTCTCACGTCAACCAATTACAACCCAGACTTCAATCCCAATTGCCACCAATGGGACACATGTACTTTTTATCCATGTGGAAAGGTTTTCTACCTCCTCCAGGCTTCTTAGCTGTGTGCATGGTCAATTCTCTTCTTGAAGCTGTTAGAGGAAAAAAGCGTTGATTGGGCGTCCTTGCTCATTAAAACATTTTCTATTCGACTTCACTTCCAGCGCTTGAGTTCTGCTTTCCTCATCTAATGAGCGTGGGTGAGAACACAAACAAACAAATGGCACAAACAAACAAACCTATCAGCGCTGTCACCATCATCTGAGGAGACGCGTGCACAACTGAGCGCGTGATTGGATTGTTACACAAATAAACAGTAGGTAAACAAGGGTGAACCTGATGATATATCACCCAACCTGAACCCCCAGAGTGTCTTAGAGATGTACAAGGCCCAGAGTCAGATCCTACTTCCCTCTCCATCCATTTCTCTCCCTCTCTACTCTCTCTCTCTCTACTCTCTTTCTTTGTCTTTACGTTCTCTGTCTTTACTTTCTCTTTCTGTCGCTCTCCCTACTCTCTCTCCATCAGTGCGTCAGTTCCTCCGTGTGTGAAGCCCTCTCTGTGATTTGTGGTGGTGTGTAATGTCAGCCGCGTCGTCTCGCATTACTCGCTGCCGTGGTGAGGAGACTCCGTGTGCCATCGCGCTCCGCTGAAGACGCCCTGACAGGATGGGTCCCCCCTCTCTCTGGCACTTATCAGTTAGAGTCTGCGTTCCCGGGGGGAGGGAGATTACTGTCGCGCGGCCTCTGTATTCTGCTGGCCTGTGAAAACAGAGCCCTGGGGCGTTTGGGAGGATGGGGAGGGGTTGGGGTGGGGGCGGGCCAGGGTGGGGTGGGGGCGGTTTTTTCAGGAGATCATGGAGAGCTAGTGAGAAATGTGTTTTTGGTGACGAGGTGAGGAAATGTGTTATTGTCCAGTATTGCTTCCAGTCTAACACAGACAGTGCCCTGAGTTTCTCTCACTCTGCTCATCCTGTCCCCCTCATCGGCTCTCCCTCTTTTCAGATTCTCCCTCTTTTCAGATTCTCCCTCTTTTTCTCTTTTTTCATTCCCCACGATCTGCCTCTTGCTCTCTCTGTCTTTCAGACATTCCTGCTTTGCACGTGATCCCATCATGCACCTGTCTAAGAAAGCTCAACATCATTCGTATCGTGATAGGATGTGGTATTATCGCTAAATTTTTCTGTCCGACCAACCGTCCATCCGTCCACCCATCCCTCCATTCACCTGCCCTTTGGTGCCTGTCCACCCCTGTATCCATATCTGTCTACTCCATAGCCTACAGACACTCTCTCTGTCCATCCCTCCATCCTTCCCTCCCTCTGTCGGAGGGCCCGGTGGCAGGGCGGGGCGGGGCTTTGACGGGCTGGACGGGCTGTCAGAGAGGGTGTGGAGGGAGTGTGAAGGAAGCTGTCACGCCATTTCAGGATCATATGCTGGGTGTCACCCGCGTATCTCCACACCAGCCTCCTCCCCCCCGTCCCCCTCCCCGGCCCTCGCAGCATCATATCCCTACAGAACACACCAGCTAACACATTTATACACAAAAACACACGCTGCTTGACACGTTCACACCCTAACACACACCCTGGGAAAACCGTTGCCGCGGTGCCCTGTGGAACTCAACACATTGATACTCCCCGAGTGAAGAGGCACGTTCAGATCGCTACGTTCCATTCGAGCAACCAGATATGCACCAAAATTGTCCATCTTCTCCCCCTCAGAATGTTTAGCCCCTGTCCTTCCTTGCGGAGAAGAGCACACATGCAGAAATGCATTAAACAAGTGCACACTTCAGGAAACAGCATGGAGGACGAGGCAGGGAGAGAAAAACCTTGCTGTTGTCTCTGGTGTGTGTGGTCTCTCTCTTCCTCTCTCACGGCAAGGCCCCCCTTCCAGGTAGAGGGGTCACTGCTGGATAACAGATTCACACACCAGTGATCATGGCATCGACCCCCCCTCCCTCCCTTCCCCCACCACCATCACACTCCCTTCCCATTCCCCCTCTGCCACAAACGCACAGATCCCACGAGGGGCCTATGTGTTATCACTGCATATCGACATCAAAGATACTGCAAGGGCGGTGGCGGTGGGGGTTATGGTATGTGGATGTGTGTGTGCCTGTGTGTGTCCAAGCATGTGTGTGTGTGTGTGTAGACCGAGTCCAAGGAGATGCACAGCTGTCGTTTCACGTTATCCAGGATGAGAGGGGGCCAGAGCAGAGCAGAGGATGAATAAATGAAGACGCTGCAGACTGGGCCTCATGTTAAATGTAGAAGGGCTAACTGAGCAGACCGCGGCCCAGGCCGGTGCCCTGGTCTCTGGGTGAGTATTGAAGAGTCTTGGGCAGACTGTGGTGTTGGCGTCTGGAGCCTGCTCTAGTGACGTGTGTGCTAATTGGAAGCTCAGCAGGATGGGCGGTGGCGTTGGCGGAGGGTGGAACAGAGTGCTCCAGCCACAACACTGAGCTGGGACCCCAGAGAATGCCTTCAAACCTGGCTGTCAGCTGCTGTTAGATCACAGCCCAGTCCATGGGCATGTGTCATAGTTGTGCACCCTCCACACACACCCACACACACTGACAAATAAATGTACACTGCACACACACTTACAGACATCAAACACATAGACAGGACTCGCATGAACTTTTTTTTTCCTGGAGTTGTCAGAGTCTCTCATCATCTCCCGTTTCAGTTCTCACCTTTTGATCTGTGAGGGAGAGAGTCAGGAGTGGGGTTTGCTGTGTCAGCAGGGCTGTTTTGTCCTTGTGCATATTTAAATTACATCATCAATAATGGACGGAGCCCTATCAGTGGCAGAGCAGGCTGACATCAGAGTGCAGCCAGCATCTCAGATACAACTATGTGGGTCAGACTGCAGACTGAATCTTTAATTACCGCGCCAGCTCGTTAGCCTTGTTTGCCTCGCTAGCTAACGACCCTCTATGCAGTGCACCCTGGGAAGCATAGCGCTTACATCATGTGAGCTTCAATCCTTCAACTAAAGCAGGTTGGTCAGTGGCATGATTGTCATGTCACATTGGCTGCAGTTTTGAAGCTCATTAAGTCGTTACATCTAGCTAACCAAGATTGCGATTGAGTGGATGTTTCACATTGAAGGTGTGCTTCTCCAGCTCTTCATATTATCCATTGGTTTGTAAGCTCTCAGCTCCACAGGAGAGAGAGACAGAGAGAGAGAGAGAGAGGAGAGAGAGGAGAGAGAGACAGAGAGAGAGAGAGAGAGAGAGAGAGAGAGAGAAGAGAGAGAGAGAGAGAGAGAGAGAGAGAGAGAGAGAGAGGAGAGAGAGACGGAGAGACGGAGAGACGAGAGAGACAGAGAGAGAGAGAGAGAGAGAGAGAGAGAGAGAGAGAGAGAGAGAGAGAGAGAGAGAGAGAAGGGGAGAGTGAAGTGAAGGAGAGATCAGAGACGAGCCCTATTCCTCTGAGACCACTCTTTCTTTCTATCCGTCTCTCCCACTCCATTACTTATGCCACTTCCTGGAACTTTACTCCTCTCTCATCTCTTTCTTACTTCATCCTACCCACTCTCTCTCTCTCTCTTTATCTCTCTCTCTCTCTTCAAAGACTCTGAACATCTCTCCATCTCCATGCAGACAAACAAATCCGGCTTGTTTTTCCTGCCAGGAATCGATGCTCATTCAAATGTCAAGTTGAGACAGAGGTGGGCTCCTGCATGCTCAGGGAAAAGGCTGTCCTTGCTTTGTTAAACGATTTCTTCCAGCTGAACTCTCCACCAGTCGGAGAGAGCCGCAGGGACATGGGTCAAAGACACATAGAGACACTCCAGAGAGTTTCTAGGGTCACCTTGCAGCAAGCTCAATCAATCAGTTGAATTTGAATTGTGCACTAATGATAACCAGTAACACAACCTGGACCCCGTAGGTGCTAGTTAAAGCCTGATGGCATGAAATAGAAGAATCCCTGGGTAGGGGGGGGGGGGGGGGGAATCAGGAGACAAACCAGGTCTTGCACCCTCATCTTCCTGGCTTCTCTCCCTCATTTGTCCCAGACTATCCTCTTCATGCGGATACGTCTGCTGTAGCCTAGATGGTTGGATACCACAGGAAGCTTTTGGACGTCATGTGTGATGACATAATGTCTAAATAACAGAGGCCACTGCCTACCTGCGTGTCAGAGTGTTTGAGCAAACCTACAGTACATATACTAGATAATATAATGCATTTTTCATGAGGAAGGTCTAACATTCCAATTTCTTGAACAACAAAATCTCCCTGCCTCTTTTTCCTCACCAACAAAACTGTATGCAGTGTTGTGCATGGTAGTACTCTTCCCTGCCACTAGATGGTAATGCCAGGCCACTGTGAGGTCACTCGGAACTTGGGTTCCCCGTGTCTCACTCCACTCAGGCTGAAAGTCAGAATGGCAATTATCTCTTAGCCTACTTATCCACGTTCAGAAAAGACTACTGTATTAAAATCCATTAGTGTACAGCAGATTGTGGATCTCTCCATCTACTTCCAGATTGTCTCATAACTGGGAAAAGCTATTGAAGAAGGATCATAGTTTACCAGATGCCCCTACACCTAAATTGCACCAAATTTTCTCTGCGCATAATTACATTATAGTGAGTACTTTGCTTTTTTATACAGTAGTAAGAGCCAGTTATTTTCTCTCAGCTGTCAACATATGGCAACAAGGCATGCTACCACAACAAAGATACAGAGGAAAGACACACGTTAGAATCTCACGTTCGAAAGAGTGGGTGTGCCTAGACATATGTCCATGGACACATGTAACTATCTGGCAACAGATTTGTCACGGTGAGCTCCGCCCCTTTGAGTAATCCGCATTGGGCAGCTGTGCTCGTTCATATTCACCCCCGCAGCACTTACACTCGGGCCTGCTGATTACAGATCAAAAAGGTCCGGAAAAATCCTGGGAATGGCACAGGCAGAGGTCCTCTGCCGTTTAACAAACAGCTGTTTAATGAGTGTAATCCCATTAAAGAGGGTGAGCAGCTTGGCCCCTCTCTCAACACGCGCTTGTACAGTCCGTGCACACACACACGCGCACACACACGCGCACACACACACACTTATTTTGTTGGAACGGAAAACAGGACAGAAACTCAATTGAGAATGTAAACAAGGCTACCTCTTCTCATCATTCACCCACTATGCCTCCTCTTGTGCCTCTCTCTAGACCAACACACACACACACACACATTCCTCCCTCTGTCAGTAGGGGGATGGACACTGGACAGTAGATCCATCAAGACCAACGCTCAGCGACCATCATTAAACAGTCATCACTATGGAGACCATGGAGTAAGAGCCTTTCATTGCCATGGAAACTGTGGAGTGTAGTCTAGATATTTATTTTTCCCCAAAAGTGGCCCTTAACTTGTGTATGGCCTCTTCTCATCCCCACAGCTAAAAGACAGACAATCACTTGGCCACGTTTTAATTTCTAAGGCTAGGGCACAGAGCGGAATTATTTCTGCAAGATTGAAAATCAAAGGCCTATTATATACAAAACACAGTCATAGTAGTAAGTGATGGCCTTAAAAAAATAGAGAGATTCATTGTCAATCCACTGTCAATGAGAATCGCATACATTCATCTCATGATCAGAGGAAGACAGGACTGTTCTAGGTGGCAGAGAATGATTATTTATCGGTAGAGGTTCTAAGAGGAAAAAACACAAACAACTGTCATGATATCCGCTAATATGTGTGGATCCATTCAGCTCTAAACCAACTAAAACCATTCTGGCCTACAATATTTTGGCAACGCAGTGTCGTTTTGAGTGACATATACGAGAACCAATCCTGCTCGTCGATGTAATAGACTATAGCCAATGCAGTTGACAAAATAAAATGTCCCGCCCCCTGTGCTGGACGTTCAGCAAAGAGATGCTGCGTTCGGTCAATGAGGGGGAGAACGTCATCTGTTTTATGCATTGAACTAGCTAAGATAGCTAGCTGGTTAGCCAGATCAGTAGCCAGCGAGCAATTATATCAAAATTAGCTCAAACATAATTTTTCTCAAACATTTTTGTGCTTAAACAGCCCGAGCTATTCATAGTGCTACATTGTGTAGGGTGCCAATCATGCTTCAAAAAACACACAGTCGGTGCTGGAAAATGCTTAAAGGGGATCGTGTTAAGTGGCTATTTTAGCTGGCTAGTCAACACTATAGTAGTTAGTGCTAGCTAGCTAACTAGCAAAGCTAGAATCATCCACTGACAGTTGATTCGTTAAATACCACATTTGAACAAGGCAGATAAACCTAAGTAACTTCGAGTCTACAAGAAGGACAAACGTCAAGTGGCTATTTGGTTTCCTTCAAGAACGTAAGTACTCACGACTGGATACTAGTTGATGTTAGCTACAGCTAGCCTGGCTAGGCTGGAATAAGTAAAAGTGAGCTAGATTGTTTGTGCTAACCATAATTTGTAACAAACACCAGTGCATGAAACAAACTATAGAGTATCAAGCTAGTAATACTATCAGCTAGAGTCTAGACTAACTAGTTCAGTTTAGGCCGAGTACCAAGACACTGTGATCTTATTAATCACAAGTTTGACATCTAACGTTAGCTAGACATGACTAAGGGTAAGGTAACATGTTAGAAATATGCAGAGACTGTATTAAATTGATTGTTAAGAACTACTTTAGCTAGGTAGTTTGCTTGTGCCAATGTGTTTACTGACAACAAAACAAAATGTTTAGTAAACTACAGTAGCTAGCAAGCTGACTTGGGAATGTAGCGAGCTAGCTACAGGTGTAGCGTTATGTGGTCCACCTGACACCATTATGCTAGCAAGGAGGGATAACATGATTTTTCAACTTGGTTCAAACTTAATTACTAGCCTACGCCGTAAAATAGTTGATCTGGCCAGAGCTAGTTAGGTAGCATCTAAGCGCATAACATAATTGACAACAAGACGAAAGTCGCCCAAGTTTTCTATATTGCAAGCAAGCTAGTTAGCTGAAAGCAAATCAACCGTGACGTTTTCTGAAATCACACTGAAAATGTGTCAGTTTTGAAACGAAATCAGCAACGAATCGTTTGTCATAGGCCATGTCGACAACCTCGAAGGCCTGTAGTGCGTATACCAGTTTCTGTGAGGTTGGTTCTTCCAAGAGGGTCTGGTACATGTGTTCTGTTGGGCAAACTAGCTTGTTTATGCTGTGCTCCGTACGTGGTCAACGTGTCTCCGGTGGAAGGGGACACTTCATTTGAGTTTGTCACTGACTTGTCACCCAGAGAGGGAGGTGCATACTGCTGTGGAGATACAGAATGGTCATCATCACTGACTTGTTTATATTGACACCTGGTTGCCAGGTCGTGACCCCAGTTCCTCTGAATGCTGCTAACAGTGCACCAGAGAGATGGCAAAACACACACATACACACTAGTGCGCTCATACACATGCCTGCAGAAACACACTTTCAGGAGTTTATTAATATATTTTTTTAGGCATGACTCATGTTATAGCACCCACCTTGTTTTTCTAAATACTTTTGTGTATGTCCTGCTGTTACACCTGACTTTGCCCTCAGAGTTTACATTTAGTCATTTATCAGATGCTGTTATCCAGAGCAACTTACAGTAAATACAGGGACATACCTCCAAGGCAAGTAGGGTGAAGTGCCTTGCCCAAGGACACAACGTCATTTGGCACTGCCAGATCGAACCATTAACCTTCTGATTACTAGCCCGATTCCCTAACTGCTCAGCCACTTGACCCTGTTGATGTACTTCAGAAAGAGGAGAAACACGATCAGGTACATGGTACGCTACTACACACACAGTACCCCTACAGTTGCATGACCTCCGTCGCTATAGAAACAACTCGACTGCCACTCCAGCTCCGTAACCATGGAGACGTCCGGAAAAGGCATGACATCAGCCCTGTGGTTGCATCACTGCAGTGCCAGAGACACCGACCATAGGTGGTTGTCTGCTCCTCCTGGTGTGTGCGCGTACAGGCCACGGGGACTGCAACACCGTGAGGGTGAGCTTTGTTGTCATTAATTGCCGTCAGGATTCGGTTGAAAAGCACTGGCTTTAATGTAATAAGCCGAGGGAGGATGAACCAAAGTGACTAGGCCGGGGAACAAAGGCAAGGTGGGCGGTTCTCCCTGAGAGGCATCAGAGGGTTCTAAACCCAAGCTTCCCCGTCGCCAGGGTAACTATACTTCAAACGGGCAGCCTCACATCCTGCTGGCCACAATGGCTGGCAGGGTTAGGAAGGGGACTGACTGCATGTGATTTGTGTTGGTTTGGCATCACACAAAACACAAAAGCCCTCGAATCCATATTCAGTGGGATGGGTCCACTTGTTGTACTGTCATGCTAATGGTAGCGTAGCATTAAGGCCCCAAGTTTTAATGAGGAGAGACATCAAGCCCTGTTGGAAGCGTTGACCTGTTAGGTTATTTATGTGTTCGTTTTAACAAAACTCTTATGACTGTTTTGTCTATGAGCACTATAGCCTCCCTAGTGTAGCCTAATGCCTTGGCCCACGACTCTGCTACGTTCGGAATCAAAGAGGCTGCATGAAATGTATCTTGAGTATCTGTATATGAGTGTGAAGGTTGGGTTCTGGCTTGTCTCTCTGCGGCTGTCTTACCTTGGCCTGGGTGAAGTGTGTGTGTGTGTGTGTGTGTGTGTGTGTGGTGAGTGTAACCCTAGCTGCTCGCTATTTATAGGGATGGTGTGAGGGATACGTAGTGTCGCACACAGACAGGCATGCCGCTCTCATGCCCCTGTCGCTGCATCACCATACAGTTGGCCCTCGCGGATCCACACAATGGACTAATGCGTAGTAGTTCAAGCCCAGCCCAGGCCCAAGCCCACACCGTTTCAGCCCAGCCTAACCTATGAAAAGTGATGAATGCCTCAACTCTTTATTTTGTGTCACCCCACCTGATTCAGATGTGGACCAGGCTCCGCTCACAACACCACAACCAGGTCTATTCCTGTGTGTGGGTAATGCTCTTAACACCGAGGTTTCACCCCAAAGAAGCTTAGAGCTGCTCCATTGACTGTGACCCTGGATCGCTTCCTGGACAGAGTGGCTGGCTATCTGTGGATTTGATGAGTGATCACTGTTGTCACAATGGAAGGTGTTGTGTGTGTGTGTGTGTGTGTGTGTGTGTGTGTGTGTGTGAGTGAGTGTGAGAGAGAGAGAGAGTGTGAGTGTGTGAGTGTGTGTGATTGCCAGAGTGACCCAGTGCTGTCAGAGCTCAGTAACAGTAGAGGACGTGTCCAGAACTTTAGTCCTGCTTCTGCTTTCAGCCAGGGGGAATGAAAAGTGTTGAGGTAGAGGTTTGAGCACTGGAAGGTCAAAGGCCACATGACCTAGGCCCCTGGCGGCCTGTAGCAGCTCTGGTCTGGTGTCTGCTCCAGCCGCAGGCTTTAAGGAGACACATCCCACTTTCTCCCATTCAGTCCCCCTCTCCTGTCGTCCTAGTGGGTAAATCAGTTCATCGGTCACAGCAATGTGTTTGATTGAGGCCATTGACACCCAAGTGTACACAAATGCTGTGAGATTCCAACGGCGTCTCTCTCTCTCTCTCTCTCTCTCTCTCTCTCTCTCTCTCTCTCTCTCTCTCTCTCTCTCTCTCTCTCTCTCCTTCTTTCTCTCCTCTCTCTCTCTCCTTCTGTCTCTCTCTCTCTCTCTCTCTCTCTCTCTCTCTCTCTCTCTCTCTCTCTCTCTCTCTCTCTCCTTCTTTCTCTCCTTCTGTCTCTCTCCTTCTCTCTCTCTCTCTCTCTCTCTCTCTCTCTCTCTCTCTCTCTCTCTCTCTCTCTCTCTCTCTCTCTCTCTCTCTCCTTCTTTCTCTCCTTCTGTCTCTCTCTCTCTCTCTCTCTCTCCCTCTCCCCGTAGTAAGAGCTTTAAAGGCCAGGTTGCTTTAGGAGAGTGAATCCTGCCAACCATTAGATTACTGCCTCCCACTGTTGACGCCTTTCATCCCACTCTCTCTCTGGTAGAGAGAGCCTCAGTCTTGATAGACTCTCTCCTACTCCTCTCTTTCAGGTTTAAAGAAGCAGTGATTGCTTACTGTCACAAGCAAATGGTTAGCTAACTAGATGTGAATGGTGACGTTGCATAGTTCAGGTTAATGGTTAGGCTGGATGGTTAGGTGAAAAGGTTACACTGGGTGAAAGTGAAGCGCTCAGCCCTCAGGACTTAATACGGCTTCATGTTTCCCCTAACTGACAAGCTTGCGTCAGGCACTGTGTCTTACCTGGAAACCAACTGAAACACGATAGTTCTTACGACTGCAGATTCCTGTTCCACTCACAGTTCTGTGTCTTATAGACTTATCTCATGACCCCCCCTCTCCCATGACCCCCCCCTCTCCCATGACCCCCCCCCTCTCTCCCATGACCCCCCCTCTCCCATCTCCCTCCCCCCAAGGCGGTGGCCTGAGCCATGGGGGCTTTCCTTGACAAGCCCAAGACGGAGAAACACAACGCCCACGGGGCAGGCAACAGCCTGCGCTTCGGCCTGAGCTCCATGCAGGGCTGGCGGGTGGAGATGGAGGACGCCCACACGGCCGTGCTGGGGCTGCCCCACGGCCTGCCCGACTGGTCCTTCTTCGCCGTGTACGACGGCCACGCCGGCTCGCGCGTGGCCAACTACTGCTCCAAACACCTGCTGGAGCACATCATCAGCGCCAGCCTCAACCCCGCCTCCGCCGCCTCCTCGACCACGCCCACCCCCGAGGCGGGCTCCTCGGGCCCCGCGGGCTCCCTCGCCCCCCCCACCGTGGAGGCGGTGAAGGCGGGCATCCGCGTGGGCTTCCTGAAGATCGACGAGCACATGCGCAGCTTCTCGGACCTGCGCAACGGCATGGACCGCAGTGGCTCCACGGCGGTGGGCGTCCTCGTGTCGCCCGCTCACATCTTCTTCGTCAACTGCGGCGACTCGCGCGGCGTCCTCTACCGCAACTCCCACGTGTGCTTCTCCACGCTGGACCACAAGCCTTGCAACCCCCGCGAGAAGGAGCGCATCCAGAACGCCGGCGGCTCCGTGATGATCCAGAGGGTCAACGGCTCGCTGGCCGTGTCCCGCGCCCTGGGCGACTACGACTACAAGTGCGTGGAGGGCAAGGGCCCCACGGAGCAGTTGGTCAGCCCCGAGCCGGAGGTGTTTGAGATCGCACGCGCCCCGGAGGATCAGTTTGTGGTGCTGGCCTGCGACGGGATCTGGGACGTGATGAGCAACGAGGAGCTGTGCGAGTTTGTGCGCTTCCGTCTGGAGGTGTCGGACGACCTGGAGAGGGTCTGCAACGAGGTGGTGGACACCTGCCTCCACAAGGTACGGGAGGGAGGGAGGGTGGCGGAGGTGTGTGTGTGTGTCTTGTTTCGGTGTTCTTCCGCATTTCAATGGATGTAAAAGTGAGATCTGGACCACTGTTGAAGCGTGCTTTTACCCAGTCCTGATTCTATATCTTGTCACGCAATTTTTTTCTTCCCTTCTCAGTTCCTGGGTGTAAACATCCACCCCCCCCCCCACACACACACACAATAACTGTTGTTCTGGCGCCCGTCTGTCCCTCTCCCAGGGGAGCAGGGACAACATGAGTGTGGTGCTGGTGTGTATGCCCAACTCTCCCAAGGTGTCTGAGGAGGCTGTGAGGAGAGACGCAGAGCTGGACACCTTCCTGGAGGCTCGCGTGGAAGGTGAGAGTTACACCACCCATTCCAGGGCTCTGTCCTGACGTAGGCTTGGTTCTGTGGGCTTCTAGGGAATCCCGGAAGGTAGATTTAAGGTTAGGCTATGGACAGTACATACAGGGGTCCTCTGATCCATAATCCTCTTATCATAGCCACGGTTATAGCAGCTCAGGTACCCAGCGTTTAGGCTCTGTGCAGCCTGGTACTTCTTCTCGACCCATGTCTATTCCTCAGTGTGACTTTCTCTCCTCTCCTGTAAGTTCTTTTTCTCCAGGATATCAAACATGTCGTCTCACTGTGTCTTTAAGACCTGGAGTCTGTTTCTTTTCATACTACGTCTTCCTTCCTTCCTTCCTATTTTTTCTTTCTTTTTTTCTTTCCAATTCTTTTTTTTGGGGGTGGGGAGGGAGGAGGTGGGGGTCATCTGACGAGCATGTGAGAGCTACGAGCCTTTGGGGGTTGCGTAACCTGCTCCGTAACTAGGTTGAGGTAACGTTGAGCCAAGGTTGCCTAACGTTGCATGGAGGTTTCCGCTGGGCTCTGAGAAAGCCGCCAGCAGCGCCACTCTGGTGAGGAATGCGCTGGCTGAACATCGGACTGGCTCTGGGCCCAGCGTCCAGCTAGGTGCCTGGCTAGGCGTTCTCTCTCCCTACTCCCATCTTTCTCTCGCCTCTCTTCCTCTTCTGCTTTTAACGTGACTCTGACTGAGCCTGTTGATGGGCAGGTGGTATTTACCCAACCTTTGATGCATTCTTCTTTGCTCCTCCACCCCTCGGTTGACCTCTCTTTCTATTCTCTTTCTTCTCCTCAGTTCTCACCCTCCCCCCTGCTCTCTCTGCCCCCTCCTGCTCTCTCCTCCCCCCTGCTCTCTCTCCTCCCCCCTGCTCTCTCCTCCCCCCTGCTCTCTCTCCTCCCCCCTGCTCTCTCTCCTCCCTCCTGCTCTCTCTTCCCCCCTGCTCTCCCTCCTCCCCCCTGCTCTCTCTGCCCCCCCCCTGCGCTCTCTGCCCCCCCCTGCTCTCTCTCCTCCCCCCTGCTCTTCCTCCTCCCCCCTGCTCTCTCTCTCCTCCCCCCTGCTCTCTTTCTCTCCTCCCCCCCGCCTCTCTCTCTCTCCTCCCCCAGCCTCTCTCTCTCCTCCCCCCCTCTTCTCTCTCTCTCTCTCTCTCTCTCTCTCTCTCTCTCTCTCCTCCCCCCTCCTCTCTCTCTCTCTTCCCCCCTCCTCTCTCTCTCTCCTCCCCCCTCCTCTCTCTCTCTCCTCCCCCCTCCTCTCTCTCTCTCCTCCCCCCCTCCTCTCTCTCTCTCCTCCCCCCTGCTCTCTCTCCCCTTCCCCTGTCTCACTCCTGTCCGTCCTGTGTTTCAGAGATTATAGAGAAGTCGGGTGATGAGGGGATTCCAGACCTGGTTACTGTCATCAGGCACCTCTCCACAGAGAGCATCCCTAACCTGCCACCTGGGGGAGGCCTCGCTAGCAAGTAAGACACACATACACACACACCCTCCTACCCTTCATCCACCTGTCCACTGCTTTGCTTGCCCATTGTGTATTATATTGCAGAGTATGACTCTGCACTTCTGACTGTGTCTGTTTGCCTCTCAGGCGCAGTGTTGTTGAAGCAGTGTACCACCGCCTGAACCCTCACAGGGAAGAAGATGGGGTGAGTATCAGGGCTGCACAATTATGGCCAAAATGATCATCACGATTATTTGGATCAATATTGAGATTAATTATCACGATTATTTGTTGATTTTAACCAAAACAAATGTTATTGTCACATAGGCTTAATATAACTGTTTTCACATCCATATTGTGCTACATTCCTGCTAATGTACAAATATGTGCATTAAAATAAAATATATCCTCTTGTTCACCAAAATATATCTCCTTCAAGGGTCCTTCAAGGTCCTTCAAGAATAGGTCCTTCAAGAATAAAGAAAAATAAAGAAAATTTAGCAAAACTTCAACAGGTCCTGATTTTCAATTTTCCATTGTGTAAATATATTTTAGGAATAAAAAAAATAAATAATGAGTGTTCTATGAACGAAATGACGCATTCTTTATATCGCTCGATCGTGGGAAGCCAAAATCTTGATTGTGATTAAAATTCGATTAATTGTGCAGCCCTAGTGAGTGTACTGTCTCTGTCTCTCTCTGTCTCTGTCTGTCTGTCTCTCTCTGTCTCTGTCTGTCTGTCTGTCTCTGTCTGTCTGTCTGTCTGTCTGTCTGTCTGTCTGTCTGTCTCTGTCTGTCTGTCTGTCTGTCTGTCTGTCTGTCTGTCTGTCTGTCTGTCTGTCTGTCTCTGTCTGTCTCTGTCTGTCTGTCTCTGTCTGTCTGTCTCCCTTTCAAATGTATCCCATCGACATGTACTCCAAGTGTGTGTGTGCTAGTGGGCAGGCTCCTACCTTTTCCATGTTCTCTCCACACATCCCTTCATGACATCCAGTTTGCACGCTGCATGCCCTCCCTTACAAACACCTTTTTGTATCCCACTCCACCTGCATTGACCAATAGGCCTACATGTCACCAATACATGTCTCCAGGAGTGGACTCTGATGTGAGCTCTCTACGCTCCCTGTCCACTTCTACATTTAGTCATTTAGCAGACGCTCTTATCCAGAGCGACTTACAGTAAGTACAGGGACATTCCCCCAAGGCAAATAGGGTGAAGG
Source organism: Hypomesus transpacificus (assembly GCF_021917145.1). Classification (NCBI taxonomy): domain Eukaryota; kingdom Metazoa; phylum Chordata; class Actinopteri; order Osmeriformes; family Osmeridae; genus Hypomesus; species Hypomesus transpacificus. The sequence goes on from NC_061070.1 coordinate 18,072,821, forward strand.
ACACAACATCATTTTGCATGGCCGGGGAATCGAACCATCTGATTACTAGCCCCACTCCCTTACCGCTCAGCCACCTGAGCTTTTATAACCCTACTGGTTACAGATCGGACCAGCTTGACCGCTCCCTCATCTCATGTGTCTTCCTGTAGTCTGTGCATGCTGCAACTCTCTGGGATGGACAGGCAGGAAGGGCAGCTGGCCCTTTAAGACACCATAGAACAGGCGTGCCGGAGCCATGCTAGCTGGAACCAGTCTAGCTGGAGCCAGGCTAGCTGGAGCCATGCTAGCTGGAACCAGTCTAGCTGGAGCCAGGCTAGCTGGAGCCAGGCTAGCTGGAACCAGTCTAGCTGGAGCCAGTCTAGCTGGAGCCAGTCTAGCTGGAGCCAGGCTAGCTGGAGCCAGGCTAGCTGGAGCCAGGCTAGCTGGAGCCAGGCTAGCTGGAGCCAGGCTAGCTGGAGCCAGGCTAGCTGGAGCCAGGCTAGCTGGAGCCAGGCTAACTAGCTGTGCGGTTTAGCCGTTGTCTGTACTGACCCCTCTCTCTGGTCCGGAGCTGGGATCTCATCCACCAGTCTGGGCCTGCTCCGGACGCTCCCCTGCCCCGGACCCCCACGCCCAGCCTCCCTGCATGCCTTACCCTGCAGCGTGAACACACACCGGCTCAGTGGGGCCCGCTGTGCTGAACATAATGCCTAGGTAGCCTGGTCTCCCAGTGAGGATTATGTCACTTCCTTTGATGTGTGGAGTAGAGGTGCATTGTGGGGGAGTGGGAGGGGGGGGGGTGCATGCCTGCAGGCCCAGGAGTGTTGGCATCCTGGGAATGTTCAGAAGAAAAACACTGAGAAGCTGTAAAAAGCAGCTGGAGTTAGCTAGCTCCCATGCCATTGTGGCGGTGACAGGGCCACTAGCGTGTTTGTGTTTGTGTGGGCTGGACTGTCCTGTAGTCTGCTGTAGGTGCATGGGGTCTGGATCTGGGACCCTGGAATGTGTTGTGCTGTCTTTGAGTTTGAAGTCTGTCCAGTCGTCTAGCCGAAGCGTAGCCACGTGTTCTCTCTGTGTGTGTCCGCGAACAGTGTGTTTCTGTGTCCCTTCTCTCACACATCTCTGTCCACACGCTTGCAGTCGACTGACTGAACCAAACGTAGTAACTAATTAAGTGATGTCGTTTGTAATGTTTAAAGGTCCTGCATTGTCACCTTGTTGTCTTTCTCAAATGGGTCGTAGGTGAATTTTGTATTGCAACATTTAAGGTGCAAATAATCCGTCTTAGTGCTGTAACTGTGCCAAACCAGCATTTTTACTCGAGTTTAAGTTCTTGAAACAACAGAAGTATCGAAAAAATTATGATTTTAGCTCAACCCTTCAAGGGAACGATACTGTAGAATGCTACCTGACATCAAGTATCCCTCCGATTACAACACCTTTTTATTTACACAGGGGGTTAAGGCAGAGCTCAAGATTTGTATAAAGTTATTAGAGCCAATCTTCATTCATCCTTCTTGAACAACTCAATTTGGCTTAATATTTCAAAATTTGACAAAAAAAAACTAGTTTGACATTACAGGACAAGAAATATGTTAAGGTCTTTATGCAGACTTGAACACACTTAAAATTAGATTAATAATCTCAACAAAGAGCCACACAAACAAACACACACACAAGCGATGCGGGGAAGCTGGTGTAGAGTTGAGCCCTGCCTGTCTAACTGTGTGTTCACCCCTCTGATTAACGCAGCCCTCCTGTTTCATTTGGTAAGTTGACACATAACTCTACATGTCCATATTTCTATATATTTCTATATCTCCACCCATGCTCCCTCTCTCCTTCCTGACAGTGGAATGAGCTGCTCTGAGCATGTGCAGAGCTTTGATTTTAGCTGTTCCCTGACTGACTGGCTGGCTGGTACAGGACATGTTAAGGCTGCTTGTGGATTCTGACTCAAAAGAGCCAGAAACTGTTTCTCACAGTACACATACACACACACACACAGCACCTTTTGAATGAGAATTTGTATTTGACTGGTCTGGAAAAATGAATAAAATTAACATAGTCACCTTGCTCTGTCTCTGTCTCTCTCTCTCTCTCTGCTTCATGTGGAGAATGGGGCAGGCTCTCACTCTCCCAAGCTCCCTGATTGGCTCCGTGGAGTGGGGGGAGTGGCTATGGGCCCTGTAATCAAATACAGCTTCCAGTCAGATATGATTGGCAACTAAAATCTGTTTTAAAGAGTATCGTTGCATCTCACAATGGTTTTTGGATTTTGTTTTTCACCTCTGTTCTTCTCCCCTCTCTTCCTTCTTCTTCTCTCTCCTTCCTGTCTCGCCCTTTAGAACGGAGCAGACCTGGAGGAACCCTGGTAGCTGCCCCGCAGGTCGCCTGATCCAAACCCAGGACTCCTTGATACCCAAGATCATTACACTCTCACTACACCTTCCTTCACCCTCCTCGATACCAAGAGATCAATTGTACCCATCTTTAAAAAACGGATTTAGAAACCTCCCACCACACACGAACCAACAGCAAGCTGGCTAAAGAATAGGAACCATGACAGTAGTCTGGAATCGAAACAAAATATCTACTCGAGAAATCGAGACCTTATTTCCTTTGTGTTGCTTTATTTGTGGTCATTGTTTTTACGGGCCAGTGAAGAGACCCTAGTTTGGATATTTCTGGCCGTCCCTGTAAAACTTTGTGGTGCCTTTCTCCCATTGGCTGAGGATGGAGGATCTAGCAGCCAGCCAGTAAGAGGTCTGGGTCACTGACCCTTCCTGCCCAGGATCCCAGACCCTAAGCCTCAGCCTCCAAGCAGCTAGCCAGCATGCCTTCCTTTTCAGACCCCTGGTCCCAGGCCCCTTCCGCCCCAGCCCTGGGCCTCAGGTCCAGCCACAGACCCCCTCAGGCCCACCAGGCTTCTAGGAGGCCTCAGCCACCAGGGCCCTGTCCAGACCTTCGGCCCCGCCCCCCAACCTGGTCCCCCAGTCCCTCCTTCCAGACACAAGGGGATGGTGGGGACACAGGCTGGGTCAGGGCTGGGTCAGGGCTGGGTCAGGGCTGGCTCAGGGCTGGGTCAGGGCTGGGTCAGGGGGCTTGGCTGTGGCAGAGATCAGTTTTGGCATTGGGATGAACATTTGTGTGAAATATGGACAAGACTGGCTGGCTACATCATGGCATTAGCTACCCGGATGAGGAGAAGGGTTTCGAGAGTGACAGTTTCTTATAACTCGCTCTCTCGGCGGATAACATTCAGTAGACTCGTCATGAGAAGATCAATCTATAAATCCATACATATTTTTTATTTCTGTTTTTCCATTCCTGGTATAGCAAAATTATTTAAAAAAAGAAGTTGCCTAATGCGTGTATGAACACAAGTGTGCTGTGAAGGAGGACTTGAAGAAGAGGAGTGAAGAAGAGGGCTTGGTGGTGTGCTTGTGAGCGTGTGCACACGCACACACCATCACCGTGGAGACGGATGGAAGTCGGGGATTCTAACGAACCACCAAAGCTCTAACCGCTTCCCTCCCTCCCTCCCCTCCTATCCTTAATCAGTACAAACACAGACTCTAAACTTGCCTTTTCCTTTCTCACACCATATTTTGTATGTAAGCGTGGTTTTTGTTTTAGCGGGGGGGGGAAAAGTCTAGGCAATGACGATGAACAGTTTTATTTTTTCAAATGCTGTGTAACTTTAATAGTGTTTAATGGCTGTTCCATTTGCATTCTTTTACATTCTAAAATATGTCAGATATATATATAGTCATATATATATATATATCTGTCATGATTAAATGCTTTGAAGATGTCAAAGTAGTCTGAAGGTCATGGATCCACTGAGCCCGTTTGTCAGCAAAGTGTCTCAGGAGGGGAAATGCCCTAAAGCACTGTGTCCCACACCAGTCTGCCTCAGTCCAGTCCGCTCCAGAGAACCATTAGTCCAAATTTCAGGAGCCTCAAAAGTACAACGCTTAGTATGTGGAGAAAAACACGCCCCTGTGCCCTCTTAACATTTGCAGTCTATTGACCAGACAGTGGAGTGCTCCAAACCCACTTGGATCCCGGGCCAGTGGGAGGAGGTGAAGAGTGGGCCAGGAGAGCTGTGGTTAGGTACCTGACCCTGCCTGGCACAGTTCTACTGGCACACAAGCTTCTGGTGCCATATGACCATTAGGTACTTGAATGTTGTGTATGTATTATTATTATTTTTTGTACTTTCTTTTGCAGCAACAGCTTTGCTTTTCATGAGGTTTTGTATATTTTTTTTGTAGTGTGCATGTATTGTGTTGGAGTGCAGGCGGGTGATGCAGGTGGGTGATGCAGGCGGGTGATTCAATAGGGTGATTCAGGCGGGTGATTCAGGCGGGTGATGCAGGTGGGTGATTCTGGAGGGTGATGCAGGTGGGTGATTCTGGAGGGTGATGCAGGTGGGTGATTCTGGAGGGTGATGCAGGCGGGTGATTCTGGAGGGTGATGCAGGCGGGTGATGCAGGTGGGTGATTCTGGAGGGTGATGCGGAAGGGGTACTCCATATTCATGGGGATGTTTAAGCTATAGCAGACACTGGGAGGGAGGGGGGAGGTGAGGGGGGGGGGGGGGGGGTGAGGGAAGGGGAGCTTTATTTGAATGTAATTCACCTTCATACACTACTACGCTGCACAGACAAAAAATAGATGCTTTTTCCCCCCTTGTGGTCATTCAATGACAACCTTTCCTTGCATTCATTTAGGTGAAATACACAATGAGCACCAAATGTCCTTTGACTGATTCACTGTTATTTTGGTTCTGTACTGGAGCAATTTGAGTTTGATAGGGTACAATAAAGTGCCAGTTTAAAATGTGTTTCATTTAAGGGTATGTCTATAAATATCTATGAAGCATTTAGAAATTATATAAAAATAGCACTTCTTTACGTAGTCCATCCATTTTTAGCTCCGTAGCCTTTTAAAATGGTAATAAAAGTAAAGGTGCATTTTCTCTGCATGCAAGAACTACCTGAAGTTTGCAATCCATAGACATAAGACACTTTGTTACATTATGCAATTACTCTCTTTCAAGCCTTTACTGGAACTATGTTTAGTTCCTAAACTCTCCAGGCTTGTTCACATTTACATGTTATTCATTTAACTGACACTTTTATCGAAAGCCGCTTACAAATGATGCATATAGTAAGTCAACAGCTAATCGAGAACCAGAAGTACACTATTCTAACAGTATTTACGTGTTCAGTGCCAAGGAACTGTCTGTATTTGGTGAACAAGAGGGTGCACAAACGTCTCTTCTCCGGTATAACAGTGCAGTCATAACAATAAACATCTCAAGTGCAACTTCGTGAAAAAAAACATGTAGGTACAGTTTACAAGACAGTACTACAACAAGATCTCAGATGCAATACTTTTTGGGTAACTATAATCTATGTTTAGGTTAACTCACTATAGTAATATAAAAACATAGTATTTGTATATTATATCTTACTTGGTTTTCCATATTAAACTGGCAGTGTTCACACTTAACCTCATAGTCATTGCATGTCAAGTACAACATGATGGAAGCCGAAATTGGCACCGAAAGTGGAACTGTACAAGGACTTTTGGTGCTCAGTGTAAATGCCAAATATGTATGGATACATGAAATTTCCCAATGCATTTATTGTTTTGGGTGTATATTTAAATCCAACTTGTGTTGATATGAAGACATTAATGAACCTTCCCATTATTATTAACTGTAAGAATTAGCTTGACTGCAAACGAGATTTGTGATAAGAATGATTCTGCGAGCTTTGAGGTAGGAGTTTAACCCAAGTGATTTTAGTGAACTAGTAAAAGAAATGTCCTTAGAAATTTGTAAGAGTATCTTACTATAGTCTATTATAGTAACAGTTTTATTTATTCCTGATTTTAACCTTTTTAAAATAAGTGCTGTATTTTGAGCGGTATGAGATTATGATGTGTGTGGGTTTTGGTATCTGTAAATCCCACCTCTTCTGCAGGGTCATCTGTGAGATTGACAGGGTCAGCGTTCAGGGGTCATCTGGGGTTTGGCCACACCTCCTTGTATTGATAGTTCCCAGTATGATATTGTGATGTTTCAGACCATACAATGAACATAATATTCAATAAAAGATGGATACGTTTAGCTGTTATTGTTATGTTATCACACACACACACACTTAACCACCATTTGTCATTGTGGAAGAATGTATGAATCTACAAGGTATCACTCCCCGGTCCCCCAAATTGAGAATTAGGTCGGACTCACCTTTTGGCTAAAATATGTTTAAATCCACAGAGCCAACTGATAATCTCTAATCATGCGGTTCAAACTCTTCAGTTTCTCACATTCCACAGAGTGAGGGGAGGAGGGGGGGGGGGGGGGCAACAACGAGAACAAGGGAGTGTGAGGTTGTACTATGGACTTGGAAACCTGCCTATAAAAAGCTGTTGAAACAAATGATTATACCTAAGTGTCGCTCGATCTCGCTTTGCTCCGATCTCTGCACTCTCAGAAGAAAAGTTTCCTAGTCATGACTTTAGGAAAGGTATCCAATGGCAACAGTGTCGAGCTGGTGGAGGGCATCAAAAATATCGGTTTTCAGGGGGATGGCGAGGCGGAAGATGCCACGAGAGCCCGAACCGAGAACAAGGATTCAGAAGTGGACTTGTCATCGGATGGTGCCTATACCCAAATCAAGCCGTACGCAGGAATGCCCAAAGACGTTCTGCTACTGTATTCTCGCCAAGCATGTTACCGGGTTCCAAGAGAAATTCTGTTCTGGCTTACGATCCTGTGCACGTTGACTTTGGTGGCGCTAACCATCACGGTGATAGCCCTTTCGCCGCGCTGTCTAAGCTGGTGGCAATCATCTCCTGTGTACCAGATCTACCCGCGTTCCTTCAAGGACTCCAACGGCGATGGCGTAGGAGACCTGAAAGGTTTGATCAAATAATACAGTGCATGGCATTTCTGTGACAAATACCATTTGTCTTCTATTTTTCAGATTGTGTCCATATTATGCTTTAAAACCAAAATTTACCTTCCTTTCATATGGGCAACCATGCTATAAATGATACCTTAATGTCCACATCAATATGGGATTCGTGTTTGTCTACAGTCATAAACAGACTGCGCTCAGTATGCACAGTGAAGAAGAGCACAGTTTTCTCATGTTTAGGGGCCTTAAGATGGTGTCAAAGGGCAAGTTTCAATTGACAGTCCAGTAATGGTCTAAAGTGGGGGCTGAACAAATAGTTGTTCCGAAGGATGCTAACCTTTTTCCTACCTTCTTTCCAGGTATCACAGAGAAATTGCAACACTTGGTGGACCTGAACATTAAAGCTGTCTGGATCAGCCCCTTCTACAAATCCCCCATGATGGACTTTGGCTACGATGTGGAAGACTTCCTGTCTGTGGACCCTCTCTTTGGCACCATGCAAAACTTTGACGACCTCCTCAACAAAATGCATGACATGGGTGAGTCAAAGGCTACAGTTGACTATAAGGAGACATGCAAATCATTTGTGCAAGTCTGTTGGCATTCAAGGTTTTGTAGGCCCTGTCAACCTTTCAAGTTCAAGATTTAAGTTCATTGCCATTAACTACGGGTATAGTGACATTGGAATTCTTTGGTTCAGCTCTTGACAGTGTCTAAACCCATGACATATAACAAACATGTAACAATTCCCGCCTTCTCTTTCTCCACCTCCCCTCTTTCCAACACAGGTCTGAAGCTAATCATGGACTTCATCCCCAACCACACCAGCGACAAGCACCAGTGGTTCCAGAGGAGCCAGGCTAGAGAGGAGAAATATAAAGACTATTACATCTGGGTGGACTGTGACGGAATCACTCCCCCCAACAACTGGGTAAGGAGAAGAACGGATTCCAGAATGTTCAATCAGGAAGTTGATTGAGTGTAAATTCACAACTCAGACAAACAATTGTGTGTGAACGGATTCCAGAATGTTCAATCAGGAAGTTGATTGAGTGTAAATTCACAACTCAGACAAACAATTGTGTGTGTGTGTGTGTTGGGTGTGGGGGGCACATGCAACATGACATTCTGGGTGCATTTGAATGATTTTTGAACTTGGTTACCTGTTTGGCCGGTGTGTTTACCTGACCGTGGCCCCTTCCTGTCCCTGCAGGTGAGCATCTTTGGGAACTCTTCGTGGACGTACAACGAGGTCAGAGGTCAGTGCTTCTACCACCAGTTCCTCAAAGAGCAGCCAGACCTTAACTTCCGCAACCCGCAAGTCCGGAAAGAGATGATTGTAAGATACTGGTGTCACCTATGCCTTCGGTAACACACACAGACACACACTCAAGAAACAAACAATAGCTGGCACACATACAAACAAAACCATGGCGAGGCTGGAGAGAGGACCACTGCTACAGGCGATGATGGATAGACTGAGAGTCAAGAGAGAGAGAGAAAGAGAAAGAGAGAGAGAGAGAGATGAGAAGCCAGGGAGCGAGAGACCCGTTCTACTCCGGTTTCTCTTCTCATGCAGTTTGTATTACCTGGTTGGGCAGAGAGAAGGAGTGGGTGGGGGGGTGGGTGGCTTGTCTGTCTACGGACGCTGCCTGGTGTCTCACACATTTCACAGAGAATCCTTTATACCCAAGTAGCTGGCATGGAGGCTTGGCCTGGCTCTCTGCCCAGAACTGCAGAGGTTCCAGCCCCACCTAACACCTCCTGATAAACCCTTCTCCCTTCACTCACCCGCATCCAGCTGGTCTCTCTCTCTCTCTGCTGGTCTCCAAGGCTGGTCTCACATGCAGTAACTACTCGATGTTCATCTGGACCATTTCAATATACAGTAAATTCATAAAAGTTATAGAGAAGCTCTGGTAGAAACCAGAGCAAAACAGGTGAATGATGAAATCTTGGTGTCCCTGAATAGGTGCTAATCAGATAAGGGTATGTAAACAATGTCATTTTTTTTACTCATGTCTAATAAAAAAAAAATCAGAAAAGGTTGCTGGTGTATGCACAGGGATCAAATTCAGTAAACAGACGCCTAATAGACAATACCAGGTGTTACAGTCATGTGTTGCTAGGGTTGCTGTTGATATTGGTTGATGTTTGATACCTTTGTCTTGATGGCTAGGTTACACATTATCCCTGAGTCGTTAATCTGGTTGTCAAGCATTTACAACTGGACACCCAGAGCCCAAAGTGCAGGGGAAGGACCTGTCTAAAGTGGCTGCATGTGGTTGTTGGAGATATACAGTAGATGAGAGTTGGTGGACATTGAGATTATATCTGTAGTTAGAACAGATTGTTCTGCTTAAAAAGCGGTTGTATTGTTTCACCTACAAATTCATATAATATGTTGCCAAAACAAAAGCCAAACGCAGTGTGGCAGTGATCCTTCGCAAGCTTAATCCATGTGTTATTATACGTGCTCAAGCCCTCTCTCTCTCTCTCTCTCTCTCTCTCTCTCTCTCTCTCTCTCTCTCTCTCTCTCTCTCTCTCTCTCTCTCTCTCTCACTCTCTCTGTCTCTCTCTCTCTGTCTCTGTATCTATTTCTCTATCTTCCTTAGGACATAATTCGTTTCTGGCTGGAGAAGGGAGTGGATGGGTTCCGCATGGATGCAGTCAAGCACATGCTGGAGGCCAAACACCTGAGGAGTGAACCCCAGGTCGATCCAAACCAACCTCCTGTGAGTGTCGCCTTTACTGATCTCTCCTCTACTGATCTCTCCTCTACTGATCACTCCTCTCCTGATCTGTCCTCTACTGATCTCTTCTCTACTGATCTCTCCTCTACTGATCTCTCCTCTCCTGATCTCTCTTCCACTGATTTCTCCTCTACTGATCTCTCCTCTCCTGATCTCTCCTCTCCTGATCTCTCCTCTACTGATCTCTCCTCTACTGATCTCTCCTCTTCACCCACCCTCTCTACTCTCCCTCTCCATCATCCATAACTCTACCACTGCTTGTGAAGAGCAGAAGTATTTCGTGGTCGTGATAGGTTCATAGGTAGTGAACCCTTGAGAGAAGAGGGAGAGGGGCGGGGCTTCTAACACACTCAAAGGGAAGGGATTACAGCTGGCATACTTCTGTGGATTTGTGTGTTACTGGGATTTTCCTAATGCTACCCAATTACACCCAGTCTGAGCCTTCTGAAGACGGGTCAGGGAGTGCATTGATACCACAGCCTCCTTCAGGGGAGGGTATAGCCCAGCGGGTAGAGCATTCAGAGGTCGCAGGTTCAATTCCCCCCCAACCCTTCTAAAGCGCTAAATAAATATATTATAAATAGTCTTTCTATCCCTCTCTCCATCTCTGTTCATTTTTTTATCTCTCTTTCCCTCTCCCCTCCCTTAGGAGACAGTGGACACAGAGTTTGAACTGCACCACGACTACACCACCACCCAGCTAGGTCTGCATGACATCATGAGGGACTGGAGGGCTGTGTTGGACCAGTTCAGCAGAGAGCCTGGGCGATACAGGTACTACAGACCACCCCCCCAGACAGCAGTCACGAGGGCTGAGACCAGGGCTGGTCTACTGTTATCGCCAGTATGTTAATGTACATTATCGCATAATACCAAGATGAAACAAGGGGGAGAAGGATCAAATCCACCATCTTGTCCTTGTTTTTGGTGCACCTGTGGAGAACTGAGACGACAGGTGTATTACTGGAGACTACACTATAGGGTTCTAGGGCTAAGGTATCGCTTATGATTTTGGATCTGTTTTGGTGTTTCCCTTGACAGGTTCATGGTCACAGAGTCGTATGACTATGAGGAGATAGATAAGACCATGATGTACTATGGGACGCCCCAGGTTAAGGAGGGGGACTTCCCCTTCAACTTCTACCTGTTAGATCTGCCCAAAAACATGTCCGGGAACTGGGTCCGAGACCTGGTGAACCTGTGGATGACCAACATGCCTGAGGGCAAGTGGCCAAACTGGGTGGTAAGTCAAGAGAGTTGTGTTGTAATGACTTCTTTTATGGTTGTCATATGACTCTTAAGGACCTGAAAGGCTCACATGCAGTTGAGAGGTGCTGACACGGACATTTAAATGTGACAAAGATAGCTCACTACTGAAATGTTGGTAGGTTTGGAGTTTATATTTTGCTTTGGAGTGTGAAGCACCTAAATAAAGTTTATTATTTATTTTATCTTAACCTTTCGTATATATGCAGTTTCATATTAGGAAGAATAACTCTTTTTGTGTTGTTCATTTTGGATAGCAAAGTGCCCTACTGAGCTCTGTGTTGGTCACCAGGTAGGGAACCACGACAAACCTCGTATAACTTCCAGCGCGGGACCGGGCTACATGCGTGTGATCAACATGCTTCTGCTGACTCTCCCGGGTACGCCCACCACATACTACGGAGAGGAGATCGGCATGGAGAATATCCAGGTCAACATCTCCGACATCAAGGACCCCTTCGGCAAATTTGACCCTGTAAGTTGGGGGTCAGACGCCTGACCGATTAGGGAATCGGGCTATTAATCAGATGGTTGCCGGTTCGATTCTCGGCCGTGAATAATGACGTTGTGTCCTTGGGCAAGGCACTTCACCCTACTTGCCTCGGAGGAATGTCCCTGTACTTACTGTAAGTCGCTCTGGATAAGAGCGTCTGCTAAATGACTAAAATGGGAAAGAGAAGTTAAAGTTATGTGAAGTAAGATCCTAATAATAGAAGCCTGACTTGGCAGTTGTGTTCTTTCTCCAGAACTCCACTCGTGATCCCAGCAGGTCCCCCATGCAGTGGGAGGAAGGCCTGAACGCAGGCTTCAGTGGCAGCCTTAACGGCACCTGGCTACCTCTCCACCCAGATTTCCAAACAGTCAACGTAAAGGTAACTTGTTGTTGTCGAAACTAGTTTTGTGGAAACCTTTCGATTTGTTCGTTTTTTGGCAACCTTTGGATTTGTTTTTGGAAAACCTTTTTTGAAAATATTTGTACTACTTTTAAAAACTTTTTCAACTTGAGTTAGGGTTTAAAAACTTTTTTCCTTTTAATATTTTTTCAAAATCTTTAAACTTTTTTATTACAACACTCACAGAACGAAAAAAACATTAAACAAAAATGCTTTAAGACATAATAACCATGCTAAGTCCTGTGACTCGTTGCTCCCTCCCCAGGCCCAGCAGATTGACCCAGGCTCGGTTATGTTCCAGTACAAGACCCTGAGCCGGCTCCGCCAGGCCCAGCTGCCGCTACATCGCGGCTGGATGTGCCACATCTGGAGCGACGCTAACGTCTTCGCCTTCCTGCGGGAGATCGACGGCCTGGGCCGAGCCTTCTTGGTCCTGCTTAACTTCGGGCAGGACACCGTGACGAACCTCTCTGCTGTCGCGGAGCTACCGGAACAGCTGACGGTGCACATGAGCACCGACCCCGCCAGCGATGGGAAGGTGGTGCGGAAGTCAAACATCGCCACGGCAGCGGGGGAGGGGCTTCTTTTGGAATACTCCACGCATGTCCGGTATAACCCCGCCCACCCGACACAGTGCTACGTGTCAGAGAAGACATGCTACCTGGGAGGGCTGGACCTGCTGTATAAGTGCTGACGGCCCTGACCCACGACCAGTCTGGATAAGAGCCTCTGTATAAGTGCTGACGGCCCTGACCCACGACCAGTCTGGATAAGAGCCTCTGTATAAGTGCTGACGGCCCTGACCCACGACCAGTCTGGATAAGAGCCTCTGCTAAATGACCGAATGTAATCTGCTGCTTACAATTAATCCATTTTATTTGTTGTTTTTGTTTTATGAAAAATATTTACAATAATCCAATACATCCGTATAAATAAATACATTTATTAAGCAATTGTACATAGTCTTGTGATGTCATTTTAATATTTACAACGTTGACACTTGTTAAGCTCCTAACTGTCACTATGCATTCCTGTCCCAAACAGTCTATCCAACCAAGGTAATGTGGCCAGTTGTGTAACATTGTTAGCGCCGGTCCTTAGCATCCTGCTACCTCCTCCTCTTCCTCTGAGGCTTCAGGTGATCCAGGCCCAGGCCGAGCTCAGCGTGGAGGAAGGCCAGCTGGCGGGCGCTCTGTTGGGGGAGAGAGGAGAGTCAGGACTAGGTCTTGAGGCTGGAGATGTTGTTACACAACCCCAATGTGGAGACGTCTTTACATAACACTACGACATGCTATATGACTGTAATATAGTCACTGGAGTCCATAGCTCACTATCTCTGATCTGTTTTTTATGAGTCCATAAAGTTAAATTATAGGGAATTGGTGTCATTTATATACAGCATGGCTGTAGTGTTGTAGGAGCCTGCTGTGTCATGGTTGGAGATAACAGTGATTCATGTCTGTTCTAGAGATGTAGTGGTTGAATCAGAACACAGGTGAAGTGGTGCTGAGGCCATGGGCTACGCCTAACATTGAAAACCATAGAAACTCACCAAATCGGGTAGAATGGAGAAGCAGTTTGAGAGACTAGATTTTGTAGTCTGCTCAGCAACATATGATGGCCGTTTTGTCTGAGAACTTTAACCCAGAGCCCTAGCAACAGTTTCTGACCCACCCCAAATCAGTGAAGAAAAGGACTAAAGCTTCACACATGCTTTCACAGGAGTGTCTGGAGGCTGGGTCCTGCCAGAGCAGGTGGACTGATACCTCAGCCAAGACAAGCTCATGGTCCTCGGGGCCAAAGTGGTCGTCCCCAGGCTGCAGGTCCAGAACCACAGTAGGAACCGGCTCGGGATCTGGAGACACAGAGACGACTCAGAGTTCGTGACCCAGCCTGCCAGCGGCGCTGCGTTGCAGCAGCCTAGCGTCTTTGGTTCAGTGCTAAAGGCTTCTTCTCCTCCTACGGGGATCCAAACTTCAGCAGAAGAACCGAGAGCAACTGTAATCCTCCGTCATCTCTCACTTATCTCTGCTCTCCAAGGCCTGCTCGCTCTACACTCATTCCCTCCCCCCCCCCTCATCACTCCCTTCGCCCCCCCTCCCCGTCTCTCCTTTCCCCTGCCTGTTATCTCTCTCCTCTCTCTCTCTCTCCCTTCCTCTCTCTCCCTCTCCCTCTCTCCCTCTCTCTCCTCTCTCTCCCTTCCTCTCTCTCCCCTCCTCTCTTTCCTGTCTCTGTGCAGTGTTTCACAAGGAGGGCCCTGACCTTGACAGATCCCTGTGCTGTGTTCCTTATCTCTCCGGCTGATACCCTATCTAACAAACATGCTAATGGGCCCAGCTGTGTGTGTGGGGGTGGGTGCCATCAGCACTTTATCGAAGACAGACGAGAAGGTAGAGATTAGCGACACTCGCTGTCTAAATGTGTGTGTGTGTGTGTGTGTGTGTGGTGGTGGGTGTGTTAAGAGACAAAGAGTGTGAAAGTGTGTTTGTGTAGGAGAAAGAGGGATACAGAGCCAATGTGTGAAACTGAGATTATAAAAGAGAATGTCTGTGTGTGTGTGAGAGAGAGTGAGAGGCAGTGCTCAAGCTCAAGTCTCTCACGGGAGGGGGGGGGGGGGGGGGGGGGGGGGGGGGGGGGGGGGGGGTGATAAGAGGTTGATTTGCTGACAGAGCCTCACAGAGAGAGAGAGAGATCCTGGCTACAAGGTGACCTGTGCTCTGCTCTGGATGTGGACTATCCCCACTCCCACCCATGATCCATCACCTGGGAGCTTCCTGAGATACACCTCGACCCCCACCAGGCCCCACCAGGCCCCACACCCCCCCACCAGGCCCCATACCCCCCCACCAGGCCCCACACCCCCCCACCAGGCCCCACCAGGCCCCACACCCCCCCCACCATCTGAAAACAAAGCTTTATGTTGTTTCTGGTAAGTCCAGCCATGACTTCTTTCTACGTTAGGTGGTGTCAGGGTTGTTTACCATGTTCGGGGTGGCAGCTGAGGTGTGTGTGTATGGCAGCCCTCAGTCGGTCCACGTATTGGTGCACCCCCGCCACGGGCACTCTGGAATCTTCCATGTAGGCTGTGATCAGCATGGACGGGTACCGCTGTCTCACACACACTCACACACACACACACACACACACACACACACACACACACACACACACACACACACACACACACACACACACACAACACACACACACACACACACACACACAAACACACACACACACACACAGTGTACTGTGAGCTTGGTATTCTGCTCCTGCTAGGTGTGACTGTCAGAGCGCCCCTCCCGGCAGGCACCCAGGCAGGGAGCTCACCTGGGGTGTGATGTTGTGGCTGGGGCAGTAGGAGGCGATGGCGTGCTGCAGGAGGGGCTCAGCCAGAGGGTCGCCCCACTCGCCCCTCTCCTCCACGGTCAGGGGCAGACCGGGGTCCTGCATGCTGCCTAGCACATCCAGGAATGGAGCCTGTTGGAGAGAGGGGAAAGAAAGAGGGAAGATAAGAGGAGAGAGATGGAGAGAGAGGGGAAAGAGAGGGAGAGAGAGAGGGGAGAGAGGGTTAGCCAAACAGCTGAGAGATTGGCTCTATGCCACACGCTAAAGAGAGAGGTAATATGATGTGCTAGTTTCACAGGTGTCTCTGTGTCTCTGGTCAGCATTGATCCCCCCCCCCCCCCCCCCCCTCACAGGGAACTTTCCAGGGTTGTCTCGTTTACACACAAACACGTGACAAACTACACGCCTTGGAAAGCAGGCCCTTCTTTGGCCTTGGCGTGAGAACAGAGCTCGACCCCCCCACTCTGTTCCACTGGAGTCTGTTTCCACTGTCTGTCTCTGTCCCTGAGTCTCTGAGGTGTGTGTAGTCAACAGGCCCATGGCTGAGCGAACTCACCTGCAGGGTGACTGCCCGGAGCAGGTGAGGGTGTTGGTTGCACAGCGCCCCCGCGAGGATGGCCCCGGCGCTGCGGGCGGTGAGGGCACAGAGACGGGGGCTGGAGACCCCCCGGTCAAACAGCAAGAGGATGCAGGCACACAAGTCCTCCACGCCCCTCTGCTTCCCCCCCAGACGACCCTGCCTGTGCCAGCCCAGACCACGCTCCCCGCCCCCCCTACCACCACACACACACACACACACACACACACACAAACATTGTGTTTGCACAGAAACGACAACAGTACACAAATGACCTGCATAGTGCAAAGGCTTCTGGGAGTTGTAGTCATCTACCTGACATGGCAGTAGGCCAGCGCCCAGCCCTGCTCCAGCAGGAGCCTCTTGTCTGGGCTGAAGTCCATGTTGAGGTGCTGGCCGTAGGCCCCGTACACGTGCACCAGGAGTGGCGCCCCCTTCAGGCCCTCCAGGGGAGCTGCGTGGAGGAGGGTGACAGGCACCATGGTCCCATCCTGGAGAGGAGGGGGGAGAGAGAGGGGGGCAAATAAACAGAACTGTAACCTTTAAGGTAAACATCCCCATGTCACTTTAGAACCCTGTCATGAAACCTGGCCTGGCTTACTGAGACCACGGGCCTGGAAGCTGAGCTGTCAACAGAGGCTTAGATGCACACACACACACACCTCAGATCAGTATCACTCTTCCCCCTTCGATATCCTTTTAGGGAGGCCTGTGTGTGACTGTGTGTGTGTAGGACGACTCGTCTCCTCCAGTTCCAGCCTACCTGGCTGGGGGCCTCCAGGCGTGTGGTGTGGTAGAGGTCCTGGGGGGCCCAGTCCTTCTCCTCCTCTCCCTGGATGAGGAGCCCCTCCCTGGGGGAGCACAGGTAAGGGACCGGGGGGTGGACCGGGGATGACAGGAGGAGATCCAAGTAACCGCTCTCCTTCAGACCGGCCCTCCTGGTGTCTATACTGCAGACCCAGTGGGGGAGCTGGGACACACACACAGACACATTAGACATGCGACATACAGAGGAAATAGGCAAACACACTGACAGGAAGACTTGGCGAGATAAACAGAGAAGTGACCCAGAGTAAGACCAGCAGTCTGACTCTGTCTCTCTGACCTGTACGCTGAGGCTGCTGGCTGGGCGGCCCAGCGGGACCAGCAGCAGAGCCAGCATGCCAGACGGCTCCCTGGTAACCAGCACACACTGGTCCACAACAACCTCCATGTCCCTGACAGCTGTCCCAGGCCCAGGGGTACACACCGGCACCCACTCCTCCATCGACGAGGACCGCAGAGGGGCGCGCAACACCTACACAGGAGGAAGAATGTTAAATCAGGTGTGTGTGTGTGTGTGTTGGAGTGTGTGATCAGTCTGCAAGCAAGCTACCTGGTACTCCTGACCTGGGCCGGTATTGGCCAGGATGATCAGCTGACCCAACGAGTGTTCTACGTGGTACAGGAGACCGGGGAGGCGGGGCTGCAGGAGGGCGGGGTCCGTCAGAGGCGTTGCCGTGTCAACGAGCCACACCTCTGAGCTCTGCTTGCTGCTGCAGTTGAGCGTGAGCAGCTTGCGGTCTCTCGATAGGCTGACCTCCACGAACACACTGGGGCCACAGGACCACGGGAGAGGTGAATACACCACACAGGTAAACAGACGGGGTAAGACTAAAGGAAAGGCAGTCTAATCTTAACCTATAGGGAGACAGCACGCCCACTGACAGGAAGTGATGCGTGTCAGCTTACTCAGGGTGTTCCTCCTTGTACACTAGCGTGGTCCTGGGCCCTGCGGCAGTCAGCTCCACACGATACACACGGCGACACTGGAGTCCCTCTTGACTGGTGTAGAACAGGACATCATCTGTGGCCCACTCTATACACACACACACCAGTAAGAGTGTGTGGTTCCATCACACAGGCAGCAGTAGCGGTACAGTAACAGGGACTTGAGCAGACCCTCACCGAAGCTGAAGACGTCCTCCAGGAGAAGTGCTGGCTCAGGGGGGTGCAGAGGAGACTTCCCCAGCCTCACCACCACACACCTGGCCTCCTCCCTCTGGGGGGTCTTCACTGTGGCAGCCAGCATCTTCTCCCCGGGGGACAGGCGGACCCTCTGGAGCCTCCAGGCCCCATCCAGAGAGGAGCCAAGCCCAAAACGCAGCACTTCCTCTGGGGAGGACTGACCTGCACACGGGGGGTCACAGTGGACTGTTTTCTTGAGGGTGTAACACGAGTGATTCATAAACTTTTTTAAGCAATGCTATCAATTGTGCTAACATTATTATTAGGTACATCTGGAAAAAAATGGGATTGTGTATGCATCGTAGCAACATGTGGGCCTACCATGTTTGATATCTATTCTGTAGATGCCTTCTGGTTCCAATGAATACACATGATTACGCCCATGGACCTGAGAAGAGCTAGGAATCAGTGATGTTACATCATAATCTTCCCTTCACTCATCATGCGCTACATCTTGACAGTCGCATTTAAGTCTAAATGACATCGCAATTACAGATGTAGTTGTGGTTATTGTTTACCGTCGTTTTTTGAGGAACGTCGGCGTACTTGGAATATATCGCTCTTAATCTTCTCTTGAAGTATCTCTCCAAGTCCCTGTATTTCTGGATATCAGACTTAAAAGGGCACTACGAAAAAAAAATGTTGTTGTTTTATATTTCATTCTGTAGGTTGGAGCAATATAGTTGTTGTAAACCGATGATTTAGTTCCTGTGTAACTATTTGAAGCTCAACGTTGTCTTTGTGTGTGAGTTAATAACCAAATTCCTAGAAAACACTCTTTAAGCCATCAAGTTACCAGTGATGTTGGGTTATCCGCACTCTTATCTTTAGTATCTAAGTTACATTACAAGTTTTGTAGGGAGGTAAGATATCCACTGAGCCGAGCCAGCCACATTATAGATGAATGCCATTAAGGAGCGAAGGTCCTGTGTCCGAGTTGGTCGAGAACGGCGCATACCCTTACCCCTGTGTAACAGCGGGCAGCTGATAAGCCAGTCCATGCTCTGGTTTTCCCGAGGAACAGCGGATGATATCGGACAAAAAACGTCAGAAGAATGTTCATTTTGAAGCACGTTTCTCTTGTAGCCTAGCCTAGTCATCTCTTCATATAAAGACTGACAATTCCAATATGAAAGCCTGTCCTTTTATAAATATCTAATTACTGTCATATTTCGTATCATTCCACTCATCGTTTGTGGTAACACCAAACAGCCACCTTCAACTTATTTCAACGTGCTTGTCAAAACAAAGATGTAGGGCGCTTTTTGATTGCGTAAGAATGGTCGGCTAGACATAAAAAATCAATCCCCGATCCGCCCCCAATGAGCTCGTAACCGTATACGGAGTTCGATTATGTTGGCAATGAATTGCAACGTCTCGAATAACAATAGTGTACGGAAGGAGCGTGCTTCTCCTAAGCAGATTCCAGCGGTATCAGATTCGAGTGATCCATTATTTTTCCTCTGCTGGATACACTTATTGTCTCTCATGTGACAACCGCTGCATCACTTTAATTATCAGGTAGTGGCCTTTGCACACTGTGAATTGCAAATTATAGATTTTTTTGAGTGTGCCAAAAGCTTTGAAGATAAAATGGAAAAGAAGGTGACAGATAGCAGAGACGAAGATCAACACCAACCGGCATCATCGTCTTCTACCAGAAAGGATGAACAAGAGACCACCACAAATCACCAACCCGACCGGGACACTCCAAGCTGTGGCACCGATGTTGCTCGTGCGAGATGGACTTTATTGCGACAGGTAATAACGCGCCGTCAAAACAAGGCAAGCCTCATCGATATTTGGCCTGTATGTTCCTACCGTTATCCATCTTTTACATTAACATTACATTTACTATAGTTTAATGGAAACCACCACACACTCATGCTTGTGATATAACGTGTACAAATCCAATTTTATGGTTGACCTTTATTCTGGGCACCAGCTAGCTTCTCGAAGAATTTTCCATATATGGGCAGCATTCCAATGACTCACTTGGCTGGAAAGGAAATTTCCCCCCGACCCCCCCGGCTCCCCTGCGACTTGACATATCCCCATACTACCGTCCTATGAACTGATATGCAAACTCATGACTTAATAAAAGGTATTTGCATATGCATATGGAACAGGCGTGACGCAACTTCTGACATTAACGGACATTTGAAGGACAATGTCAATATTAAATAATTAACTTTGTATTTGACAAGAGGGAAATGTAAGTTGTTCAAAGAGGTGTCCTGTGACAAGCTAAGAGTTACCCAAGGAACTGTGAAGATCAGTTTCAGGGGCAAGACAATGCAGTGTGATCAGATAGCCTTTTCCTTCCTCTTCTAAATACCCTTTGTATTGACAAGAAGTCCTATCCATGTCAGTCACTATGAGTTGGGTAGGCAGTTTAAGCTATGTTTGCCACCTTGACATGCCTGACCACTGCTCCTGGTTGACCTCAGACGAAGAACAACAGGGTGGGAGAACAGACACTCGAGCCAGTGTGTGTGTGTGTGTGTCACCGCATGATCAAGATGTTTCTTCTTCTCTTGTGTGGCTCAGGTGCTGAGACAGAAGCAGGTGGTCAGCTCTGAGGTCAAGCAGGTGTCGGTCCGCAGGTTCTCCACCTTTAACCTCTTCACCAGGACCACAAGCCGCATCCCTGACCCCCAGACAGGGACACACCCGACAGGGACCCACCTGCCTTCTGAGGACCAGTGGGTAGAATACAGAAGTGCCTCCTACCCTGAGTTCAGTGCCTTACTGAGGTGAGTCACACGCACACGCACACGCTCACTCACTCACTCACTCACTCACTCACTCACTCACTCACTCACTCACTCAATCACTCACTGACTCTCTCTCTCTCTCTCTCTCTCTCTCTCTCTCTCTCTCTCTCTCTCTCTCTCTCTCTCTCTCTCTCTCGCACACACACACACTAACATCAATGTTCCTCTCTTACTCTCTCTTGTTCCTCCTCTTACTCTCTCTTGTTCTTCCTCTTTTCCTCAGAGACAACCTCGGGCCCATCAGAGTGGATGAGGTCCTCACCAGTTTTGATAACACCGGAAATGTCTGTAAGTGCATCTCTTCAATGTCTTACAATGTGTGAGTGTGTGTGTGTGTGTGTATACCCACTGTATACGCCTCTATTGGACTGTTTTTATCCCACTTATATTGAGCCATTCAGTCTCTCCGAGAGAGAAAGAAAAGGTTATTTCTACCTGCTTTGCAAATGGGAAAATACCTCTAATGTGATGGATTTAACATAGTCCTTTCATGCGGCACAATTCTCTTTTGTTAAACCGGAAGTCGCCAGAAAACAGATCAAACACGTTTCTAAGGAGACTAGAAGAGGGGACAAAGGTCAACGTTTACCGGTGTCAGCCGTTGTCACGGTGACCGAAACAAGTGTGTCTTCAGTTGCCACGGGGACGGCCTCTTTAGTTCCTCTAATGTAAGGCTGCTGATTGGTCATTCATAGAGTAGGAGTGTCACAGAGGCATCCCCCGGAAAGAAACAGAAAACCCTGTGTGTGTTGTCATTCTCCACTAGCAGGCAGCACTGTGGAGCCAACCAGCCTGGCTCCAGCAGGATTTCATATCGTTTCAGGTACAATGAGCTTTTTCTCAAGCCTGCCTGGATAGGAGGCAGGAGGGGGTTTGTCTCTCCACACAAACAGGGTTTTCCCCTTATTGGTTTACATCACTGGTTTGTGACATTGTAACACAAAGGTTGGATTTTAAACAAAAGTCAGCCTAATTGTATTACACCTCGTCTAGAGGCTAAAGGGATTTCTTCTTGGATATTTGATGAAGTCATGTTTGATGATTAGCCGAGCCCTCCTCAGAGCCTCGCTCCTGGGTGACAGCGTCACGGCTGCTCAGGCGTCACGGCTGGGGTCCCAGTTGAGGTCGAGGCCACCGCTGGCTCTGAACCAGCTCTGAGCGGCCTCACAGCATTATTAGGGTAGATCATGACCCGGCTGGTCATCTCCGTCTGAAAAGCTAATCCTCATAACGATGGAAGCATGTATCCAGAAATAAGTCGTTTCTCCTCAGCCTAAAGACCGGCCCAGTGGGTCTCCAGACTCCTGCAGGCACAGCCCAGCTCAATAGAAGTATTAGCATTAGCACTGGAAAGCCTAGTTGGTTTATAATTGAGGATATACCTAACACCAAGGCCTCCCCCCCCCCCCCGCATCGGTTTTGTAAGGAATGTAAGGGTCCAGATATGAGTCTGACCTGACCTCCAGCTAACTAGCCCCTGTTGACCCGGGTTCCATGACCCCAGTCAGGTGACCTTAAGGAAGCAACAGGCTTCTCGTAGCTCCC